>NW_018128026.1:498528-548966 GCF_001952655.1 Monopterus albus | reverse complement strand
TGCTTTTGTTGCCTAAACCTTAAGAGGCTTACTTATTGAGAAAGTGGTATAAATACAGTAGGAACAGGAACACTGCAAATATATAATCTCACTTCTTCTCTCAGTCATAGATTCAGCAGTACTTATACTTCCCAAGAATATTATCATCGCCGATGCCTGTTGTGCATAAACTTTAACCTTGTAGGTCCCCCCCCCCCAGTTAGGTTTTTCAGTATCAACTACATCTGGTGTCCTGTCACAGTGTTGTAATGCTGGCAGACCACCATATTGTACTTGTGGTTAACCTTCCGTTTCTACACTACTACTCAAATTCCTCTTGCTACAAGAGTTGTTTACTGGCTTTTGATAAATCCCATCCATAAATACACACCTCAATTTTCACTTCACCCTCAATTTCCTATCTGACAACCAGCTACTGTATATTCCTTGCAACCTCATCATGATGAAATCATGTTGGAGCAGTTACTGTACTGCATATTCTTTTTTTTAATAAGCACTGGGCACAGCAGTTTATATCCAGAACTAGAACCAGTGTGTGACTCTGATAGGCAGCTACATGGTGTGCTGCTGTATCAGTCTGATACCAGGCTATGTCTAATATGGTGAAGACCGACTTCCTCCTGCTGGCTCCTACATTAGGTAGTAAGGCGGATTTAAACTATTTTACCTCCCCAGATCTTCATACCTTCCCTCAGGCCCTCTCACCTCAATGCCTTAAATATTAATGCTAAATCGGAGGATAGTGGATGAGTGAGGAGGAGAGAGGGTTGACAGCTTAATCATGGAGGCAGCAGCTGCCCTCTCTCCTCTTCCTCAACGCTGTGGGTGGCTGTCACCGTGACCTACATGATGTAATCACCTCTATAACCCCGATATGGCCCACAGAGGGCTTTGCAGGGAGAGATAGAGACACAGAGAAGGGGGGCAGGGACCTTTGGGACCCATATCTGCCAGCAAAAGACCCTTTAAAGTCAAAACCCACGGTGAAAGGATAGCGGAGGATGTGGAGCCACTGCATAGCTCAAAAAAAAAAAAAAAAAATTCTACTTATACAATTTAGTGCCACAGCTCACTTAAATACATTAGTCTGCTTCCAATTTCCTAACAGCTCTACAGACAGTGGCTGCTTTTATTTTTATCCTCATTATCCGCAGACCACTTTTTGTTTAACTTTTTCCATGATAATTTGATTATTACCATAATGTGAGATGACATAAATGGTGTTCTTGATTGTAATTATTTAGCTATCAATAATGATATCACATCACGTGAAAATTTGATGTTCAGTTACATAATATGCTATCTGTGTTATGTCAAGACAAAAAAAACGGTACCGCCATGAAAGATCACAACTGATTAGGTATGGCACAGATACAGATTGCAACCACAGGCAGTTACCTCATTAAGTAAAGCACTTTTTACTTGACATTTTGAAAGACGCTACATAAAAGAATGTTAAACACCTCATCCACTGACGGGTAACCATTATATTGTGTCGGAGTAGATAAGAGCACGGTCTGTTTTCTATAACAAGTCTCCATCTTGAATTGCCAGTGTGTTGCGCTTCAATGGGTACTGTATAGGGGCAAGACTGGCATGGTGCATGTGAACAAAGAAGTGGAAGTCAGCCAGGTGTGCTTTTGTTGGTTACTGCCTACATTTTCAATCAGGTGTTCTTGCAGCACTGTGATCATAATATGAAGGTTTTGATCTAAGGATGCTACAGTTTGTTGTCAGATCTATATTTTCTGATGCCTATATATTTTCAGTTTGACACTCACTGCTGATCCCAAAGTTCAGATTTTCAGCTGGATAAGATGATGCTGCAAAGCTAGATGCACTTACTGCAGGACAAAACAGAAACACCCTTTTTTGGATAGCAAAAAAAATAAGCATATAAAGTAGTTTAAATTAGCTCCACCTTTACCAGCAGCAACATTAAACTGATGAACATAATAATGCATCAGTAATTAAAAGCCAGTAATGTGATATATTGCACATGTGAAATAATAGAATGTGTCATTCTGCATAAGACCAACAGCTTTTGGTACTTTAAGTATATTGTATATTTTGATGCCAATACTTTTACTTAAGCAACACTTTTCTTCAAGTTATTTTACTTGTAACACTATATTTTTACACTGGTATTTCTACCATCACTTAAGCAAAGAATTTGAGTACTTCTTTTAGCTGAAAAGCAAGAGGTAATGAAATCAAGACAGATGCATGCCATATATTTAAAAAAAGCTTTTCTGTGCTCTTCTGAAGATGAGGAACTGGAGGAATGGAATTTCTGTTTTAGACTTGAGTTTGATTATGGCTAATTAAGGTGGTGGTCTTGCCATATTAAAAATGTAAAAGTAATATGCAGAAAATATAGTCAAAATATTGACAGGAAATGTCAGTTAGTTTTGTAAGCATGGCCTGGACTGATTTGTATGTGTTCTTTTGGCTAACATTTGAAGAATGTAAAATATCTCTATGGCCTTGAAGTGACAACCATGACAGCAACTGGTAGATGAAGATTGAACAACATAAAGGGAGTTTCCTCTGAGACCTTGGCTCATTATCTTTCTCCAAATTACACCATTTCCCACATGTACAAAGGGATCTGAGCAAAAACCAAGATGAATATGAAACAGCTCACTATGACCTGTTAACATCAATACATTTCATCTCACTGATGCAGCAATGGCCCTGCATTTTGAACTAGATGAATAAGACAGTAAGACCAAATGCAATAATTGGGTGTAGAGTTGTCCTTCTTACCCCATTTATTGGATACGTCTTCCATCCAAGTTCTCCAAGCACAGATGTCGTATCCAGCAACACAACTGAAATGGAAAAAGGGGAGGGGGAACATCCAACCATTAGTGTACCAAGAAACAAAAAAATCCTATTTTCAATATGAAAAAAATGGGGCAGCGCAGTGGTTAGCACCGTTGCCTCACAGCGAGAAGGTTCTGGGTTCGGGCCCCACCCGGGACCTTTCTGTGTGGAGTTTGCATGTTCTCCCCGTGCTTGAGTGGGTTCTCTCCGGGTACTCCAGCTTCTTCCCACAGTCCAAAGACATGCAGCTTAGGTTGATTGGTGTCTCTAAATTGCGCATAGGAGTGTGTGTGGTTGTTCATCTATGTGTTAGCCCTGCGATGTATTGGCGACCTGTCCAGGGTGTACCCCGCCTTCGCCTGATTGCCGGCCGGGATTGGCTCTGGCTCCCCCTGTGATCCCATTCAGGGACTAAGCGGTAGAAAATGAATGAATGAATATGGAAAATGACATACCTGTCACAAACATGTTGATGTTTCTTATATTAGCAAAAAAGTTTGTTGGATGAATATTTATGAGTATAGCAGCAACATTTTGGCCACATGCTACACAATTTGGGGACTGATGGATTGCAGTCAGATTGCTGTCAACAGTCCACGCTGTTGCCCTTCTTCACTTCCACCCACAGCTTTACTTCAATTTCACAGACCATTCATGAGATACAAGGGTAAATCTCAAGGATAGATCTGTCTTTAACCATTCTTATCCCTTGTAAATGTGTGTTGGGTATCTATTATGCCAAATACTAAATAAGACTCTGGTATGTTTTCTATGTAGGTAAGTTAGGGCTTGCACTTTAGTACTATATTAATCTTGGTACAGCATAATAGTGGTAATTGTCAGTTGACTTTACCCTTACACTTGGAAATGTGAGTGTAAATTTCCTTGGAAAATATTGCCATCCTTGACAACATTTTGTCTTACTCTCAAGGACAGTAAATTTAATAATTCATAGGGTAAGTGTCTTACCAAGCACAAAGTGATTTACAGTGATAAGGAGCAGATATGGGATCCTGAACTTGCCTTCAGTGTGATACTAAAATAACACCACAAAAATAAAACCAATTAAAAAAACTGTTTTTGTGTTAACATTAGGGAATAGACAATAGGCACAGCTGCATTGTCAAGAACAATAAATATTACATTGGGCCCATCCAGTCACCTTGTCAAATGTGCCAAATGCACAGTATGTGTGACAGTAATGTCCTAATTACATGTAGATTCATTGCTTCAAGAAGTAGGTGTAAGAACCAATTGGTATTCAGGGTGAGAGTGATTGCTGGTAGAAAACCACCAACACTGGACTTGAGAGGCCTGTTTAAAGCCAATCAGCTCCCTCACAAACTATGAGTCATTACTGTTAAATTTGCTCATCAGTAGCCAAAATGTTCATCTTTACACTTGTCCTTGAGCTGCCACCAACTCGTGGCTTAAAGCTGAGAATCACACTGATTTCTGACAAATAATTGTGTAGCTTCTACTTAGATAATGATAGTGTTAGTCTGTCATCAGTGTCCACGTAAGAGTTTTGCTCATTATTCCAACACAAATCTCTATCAGTGACAGTATTTCTTAAATCTCCATTAACATCATTGCTCTGGGATATATAGTTATTACAAGGAAATTATCATCAAATGGAGTAGTTTCATTGCTGAGATATAATTTACAACGTCAAAGCAAAAGGTAAGTGATATTTATATCTCTGAATGTAGCCTGACAAGATTAAAGCAAGCAGAAAGGAAGAGGGGACATTTTCAAATCTGTCTGTTTTGCAGTTATGAGCCAGTACACCTCTGATGGAGCTTGACTGACAGAGATTGCCCAAGTATCTGCTCACTGAGGTTTTCATTGTGTGTGTGCATGTCATACACAACAAAATGCTCCTCGGCTTGCCTAATCTCCCAGAGAACCAGTGTAGGAGACACTGCAGAGATAGAATGTAACACCTGTTTTGGATCAAGCCAAACAGACAAATCACAACATCCAAGAGTTAAGCAAACCATTCAGGATGGGGCGCCCTCAGTGTTGTCAGAGTCATCACATAAAACACAGACACAAAATACAAGCTGATGCTTGCAGATCTGGCACAGTTGTACAGAAGAAAAAGTACAAACGTAAACAAAAACAAAAAAATTGTTATTCAGTTACTTTGTGTCTTTAGGAACATTATCTGTATTAGTGAGGTGCTCTGCGACAAATATCTTCCAACTGCCAGACAATGTACAGAATATCCCTCAAAATCAGTCAAGATGGTAAAGTAACCTGTGTATAGATGACAAACAACATCTTAAGACTGATATACTGCTGCCATACTGCATCTGTATTGCATTTGGGAAACAGAGTTGTGCTATAGTGCACTCAGGATTTCTTATGCCTATAAGGCAACTGATATGCTGTCATGCTCTTAAGAGACACAGAAAATATCCAAATTAATAAATATTTTAAAGCACCAGTAATTTAAAAAAAATATTGCTTGTTCCAGTTTGGGGCAGAGGAACAAGTGATAAACACCACAGTGACAATATTATCACATTTTTAAATGGGTGAGCTTCTTAGCAAACTATTGCCTTTTTACAGATCCACACAGAGTAACAGTAGCTTTCATATGGAAACGTGCTTCTGGCTAGCCAATGAATGAAACATTCACTCCCTTGTAGCGTGGTTTTTTTTGTTCTCCACAAGCTCCTGAAGGAAAAATCAAGTGCTCTAGCTGCTAAGTGCTCCACTGTCTCCACTCACTAGGTTGTCAAACAATGAGTTTATCAAAGGTTTTTTGCTTAAAACCTCTCTTTGCAGCTGCTGGAAATGGGTTAATGAGAATCAAAACAGTGAAATTGCCAAAGTAATGAGTAGAAAGATGGTAAAACTCTCTGAAGACCTGAGTGGATGTGCAAACTCAGGTGATAATTCTGAATCCATTACTATGAAAGACTCCTTTGACATGTGTACAAACTGACTAAACTGGAAACTTCAAATGTTAAAACCTCATTTTACTACATATACAATGTTTGAATCCTGCACCGATTGCCTCTCAAAAAATAAATAAATAATTGTGTGTTGGAATGTATTCTAAAACGGTGTGCACTTCTTGAATTAAAAAAAAACAAAAAGAGGATTTCAAAGTGACAGTCTGTATATGACTGAAGGGGGGAAATTGGTCAACTCCCCGAGCAAACAGAGAACAAAAAGGGAAAGTAACTATTGTTTCAACTGAGCAACATTCTGATCAACACATCTATTTTTGTCAACAACTTTAACCTAGGCGACCCATGAGGTCGTTTGTCTCCTGAAACAGCGCCCCTAAGTTGGCGGCTGGAATTGCAAGAACTCTGCCATCATTAGCAACAACATGGCCCAGCTGTACAGACTTTCTTTGTCATAGAATCAGCCCTAAACACACCAGCAAGCATAACCGAACTGTCCATTGTTATGGAAAGTGTCAGAAAGACGCTGTTATGATTATGAAACTGTCACAGTTTCATTACATTTTGTCACCAAACCATTTGGTTATGTTTAGGAACAAAACATACTTACAGCAGGTGAGAAAGATGCGTTATACACTGGAACTGAGGGAAAGTCCTCTGCTTCATGTATCAGCCATCCACTTAGAAGTACAGACTCTTTTTTTATCATCAGGTTTCTGATTAATGTCATCACATTTACTGAGTCTAACTTAATACATTCTCAGAATGCATTTTCTCCAAGAAGCGGTTACATTTAGAGCTTTTAGGAACATAAAAGAAAAAAAACCTCCACATATAAACACAAAGAAAGCCATTCAACTGACCCATTCACTTCATTTCCAAGTGAGTTTAGAGGATCATAAATAAATCAATTGCCTGTGAACCCTTACTTTTGGGAGCTAACATTTCACCACCTACCATCAAACAACAGGACCGGCAAAAAGCATTTTCCTCCTCCTAGTTTTTGTTGAGAACATTTGAAATCATGAGCACCAGATAATATTTCATGGTAATGACTTGTAAGAAACTGGGCTATCTAAATCAAAAAATAGTGAAACATGTAGTGACTCCTGTTGTGTTATATGCGCCCAAGTTAAATATGTAGAAAATGGACATGGACTTATCTGAAAATGTAGTTGATTATTCTATTGATTGACCATTCTCTCCAGAACAGCAAGCGAAGGCGTCATGCTGATCCTTTCATCATCCAATCCCATCCTCTTCACTCTGTTAGCCTTGTTTATTATTTCCTCCATGTTGACCGCTTTTGGATAACTTCCAACACTGGTGTGTGAGTTTTTTCTGTCCACCGGATGCCAGGTCCGTGGCGTCAGTGCCAGGCTGAAGGAGTAGCTGGCAATACCACTGGTGTTAATGGACAACATTAGGCTATTGTGGGTGGGTAAGCAGCACAGTCCCTGGAGAACAGCCTAATTACAGAGAGTTCACTGCGTCACTTACTGCAGCAAGCAATTTCACACCTCTCTTTGCCATAAATGACGAACAGCTGACGTCTATTAACTGGCAGTGTGGAGGTATCCAGCAGAGAATAGAACCTCGCATTTCAGACATCATAAGAGCCGGTGTGCTGGATTTGTGTAAAGGACGAAAGATGCCTCTAGTGTGCTGACACAGGTGTGACCTGACAGCAGCAGAGCACAGAAAGAACCCTCAACCATGCTTTTGTGTTGTAATACTTCACGGCAGAGTTGGTTATATTAACTGCTCATTTAAAAACATTACAGATTCAAGTTTGTTTTTTTTTTACAAAATGTAATTATATGGTTTCTAGATAACAGTAGTGTGTATGTTTGAATGTGTGCGCTTGTCCTTGTGTTTAGATCTATATCCACTGAACGGCGTACATACCAGTGTAAACTAAAACTGCCTACGCAAGATGCAGGTCCATCCATTCTCTCCATCCTTCCACAGAGTCTGTCAGCGAGGCACCCACAGACTCTGCCTGAAGCTGAGCATCCTCTGGGACTTCCACTAGTTAGATATAAATAGAACATGAGCTGGCTAACTCATAAATATGTGGCGATCCAGTAGAATGATGCCATCTCCTGTCTGGTCTACCGCCCTCGCAGGCCACACAAACACCCCAAAATAACTACAGTCCTAACAACAGAGCCAAAAGTAGTCAGTTACTTCATGTAAATTTAAATTTGGAGCAGTGTGAGTATTCAGAGAGGAGTCAAAGAGGGGTCGCTGCCTGGTTCAAGTATAGCATGTAAACCTACATAAACTGTTTTTTTTTTAGGGTAATGGGTCTATTTACAGTAGGACTGTCCTGAATTAAAATATCATGTGATTTGTGCCATGAATTGAGAATACATCCATCACTGTAGCTGATGTGGTACATTATATACAGTATATTTCAACAGTGCCATAAAGGTTCAGTGTGGAGACTTAGAGTTTAGCGTGACAATAAAACTGTTTTCTAACTAAGTTGTTTATAGCAACTCACTAGTTTCTGCTGTGTTAAAGGATTAATGATTTTCCTCCCAAAGACAACT
The DNA here is from genome assembly GCF_001952655.1 of Monopterus albus. Taxonomy (NCBI): domain Eukaryota; kingdom Metazoa; phylum Chordata; class Actinopteri; order Synbranchiformes; family Synbranchidae; genus Monopterus; species Monopterus albus. The sequence continues at coordinate 540,655 of NW_018128026.1, read as the reverse complement.
GCACTTAAATAAAAATTTTAAAAAAGCCAAGCAAGCCTTTCTAAACAAAAACTAAACCTTATTATTCAAGTTCTCTGCATACCCATTCTGGTAAACAACAAGTCTTGTTAAAAGACAAACAAGAGCATTTGATGAACAAAGACTTGAGAAAAATTGATTTTGGTGAGTATATCAGTGAGGGCTGCACATTGTCATTTAGTGGTGTAAACAAAGTGCTACGATCTCAGCAGATGAAAGAGTGATATGCTGTGAAATGGGAAACTATCCATAGCAGATGCAACCTGACAGGCATGACAGGATTTTCTGCACGTCTCCATACTCCACCACGATCAAACATTCAACAACACGATAAATGGCAGCAAAGCAAATCTTTGAACGCCTGCGATTGGATCTGATACAACTGTGAGCATTTGTAAAGGACAGATAAGTGAAAGGAAAGCATGCCAATAAGAGATGAACATACATTCCAGTCTTGGATCAAGTGCTGGTGCTGCTGCAAGGCCTGGTATTTTGCAGTTCCAGCCAAAACTCAGTCAGTCAGTCAGTTGTTTGTATTTAGCTTTCAAGGGCAAAACACCTGCATGCTGATTAGGGAGAAGCTAGAACTGTTCAACAGTGGTGATCTATGAGATAAGCTTTAAATGACCCATATTTTTCTCCGTTTAATAAAACACTTAACTTTCACAGGCAGTACTTCTATAACACTAGTCTGATGTTTTGTATACTAGCATCATGGTCCATTTAATACCAAAGCTAATTCATATAAATGCCATTTTAAAATTAAACAGCATTCACTGGGGCCTGACCATTCATGACCTGCACATTTTTGGTGGCCGTTGCCCTGAGACTGCAGACGAAAAAGAACTTTTATCTATATCTGGCACAATAAACGTATTGTGCGTTGACCCTGTCAAATAAACAAGAAAAGAAAAGAAAAGAAAAGACATATTTTACCCAAGAGTAAAATATGAAGTAGATCTTGCTCACCAGGTGGCCATAAAACTCACATAACAGTACAACTCAACAATCATTAGCTTAATATAGGAATGCCCAGGCAAAATTAACAGTCTCCAGCTTGGAGTCATTTCAGTCAGGGGACCTTTGTGGAAAGAACCTTTATTACAGTACATGTAGCAGTATCTGCTTCACTCAGCTTTAATATGGTGGAAACTGAGAAACCTTAGCTTCATGTACGTGTACAGCTATGTAGATAGTATATGAACGAATACTCAGGAGGAAATACATCTTGAATGTTAAGACTAATATCGGAGCAGTGGTTTCAACTTATTTTAAATATACATTCTGTTCTTTCTCTTGTGGAATAAACATTCACATGCACATGGCACACAAACGTTCAGAGTGGGTGCTGAGTTAATACTTGCTCTGGTTGGTTGGTTGGTTTTCGTTGACAACACACTAGTGGTGACTATCTCCTTCATCTACAGCAGTGATGGCGATATCAGTGCTCTGCGGGTGGCACCAGTGAGAGCAGAAACTGTGATCAGCCGTCCGCACAAATCAACGTAAAGAGTAGAGTTATTATTTTCATTTTGATTTCATAGCTAGGTCAGTTTGAGTCTTGCCCTAAGTAAGTGTAAGCAGCTCAGCCAACACTGCCATGTGTCGGCTGACTGACTTTCAAAGACCTGGCTGTGTCTCAGTCAAATGCATTTGACCAAAAAAAGAAAACAAAATTACATGTGGTGCTTTTATTTGACCCATCCATTTTCCTAGGACGGATTGCTTTCTTGATCTTTCATGCCGGAATCTCTATGTCAGAAAAACCAATCTGGAACAAAAACAATCTTCTGATATTCAGAGTCTAAGCAAATGTCTGCTCAGGAAAATTCTATAAGGGCCCAAGAAATCAGGTAAATACATGAGATTAGTGAATGTTCATTATAATAAATATTGCTCCTGCTGACTTCACAAGGGAGATGGAAAAAAATGCAAGTAAAGATTACGGGAAGGGCGCTATTGATGGGGAAGATGGGCTTGTTCAAACTTGGCAGTGAGTGACTACAGCTTTGCTAATAAGTGTCTGCAATCCCAGATGGTTTGATGTGAGGGGATATGTTGCTGTGAGACAGGTGAGAAGCAAAAGGTGACTGGTTTTTATTGTACTCCTAACAACTGACATCTTGCCCAATTTTCTCTGTGAAATCCCCGGGCTTTGTGGAGTTCGCATCTGTGTGTTCCAAAGCACTGAACCACACTAAAACTCCCCATGTAACGGTGTTGAATTTTGTCCCCAGCCTATACCTATATAACAAGGTGTATACAGTAACTGAGCACCTGCTGAAAGGCTGCCACACCAAGTGAGCCAGACACTTCGGTTTATGCCCAAGTGAAATTTAGAGTATTTTCTATCACCATGCAAACATAAGATTAAATTGTTCCTAAAAATCAAACCTGTGAACTCCCCCGAGCCACAGGAATCCAGTTCATTTAACAAGATATTGAGAATAGTGTGATGTGGCAAGGTGAGAAACATTACGCCTCGGCACCTAACGAGACACTATTCTTTGTCATCTGACATATTATCAGGATTAACACTGAGCTGTACAGATCTCTGGTACACAACAACTGCAATTGTGCTGCCTGGGTCCCAGACAAGTCAATATGAGAAACTAAAGTACAATAGAAAGCAGACATCAGTTCAATCATTCAGTCTGTGGCAGAGAAAAACACAGAGTGAGGCTGTTATGTAGCTGCTGTCTAGGAGAACAGGGAGTAGCATCACTCTTATTGAACAGAGAGAACAATAAAATATAACCTGGGGGGCAGGTCCCACTGTGTCCTCACACAATCAATAAGACCATTTTCAACCTCACCGATGCTGCAGCCGTGTGTCACTGCGTGTGCATGTGCGGCCACAAAGGAGCACACACACAAAAGCGTGAGACCATTCTCACAACTTCAAGCTTATTCAAATGAAACGTATACACACAAAAGTGTTGCCCACAGTCACATGTGTCGTTTCACACAGTACCCTTCTAGACATAAAGTCACAGAAGCACACAACACAAAATGTGTCAATGCCGAGCACATTTTCACATGTACATGCAAATACTGTCACTGAATAAATTCATCTTTGCCACCTCAGAACCTTTCAGTATGTGTGTTTAAAATGTTCTGCAACATAGCACAAAACAGCCTCACTCACATACCCTCCACAGAAGCACTGACATTCTCACTGTGTCACCCACTTAATGATTCAATCTTTGGCGGCTCCACAATCTACTGTTTGTGCCTCTGTGTGTGTGTGTGTGTGTGTAATGTAAAACTTGTAATTAAAGCAGCCTCAGGCTTGTCATTTCAGCAGCCGATTTCCATAAAAAGTGTTTTTCATTTTATTATCTGATTCACAGTTTGGATTAAGAAAAAAAAGAAAAAGAAAAAGGGCTCCTGCAATCAACTGAACTCTGCTAGAGTAAACTTTAAACCTGAATCTGGGTTAAGGTGCATTTTGTGCAAACAGACTGTTTATTCAGAGAATATTAAGAGTAATATAAGTATTGACATGAAACTAGAGTTATATGCACCATTTAAAATTTGTGTTCTAAGTAGAATTCCTCCATATCCTGTGCCACCCTTTTCACTGAAGAAAACTTCTATAGAGGCAAAACTGAGATCTTCACTTTTAGTGCACTACATGCACGGATGTTAGCATCTTACGACCTTTGCGCAGTGATCATCTGCTCAGGTCAGTTTACTGGTACGCTGCTTATCCTGCATGTGTCCGGTCAGGTTACTTTACTGACTTCTACAGGAATTGCAGCGCCGTATCCGAAACGGTGTCCACAGTGAAAATGTTTGAAATGATGAGGGATAGTGGAAAAGCACCGCAAGAACAAAATAAATAAATGGCCAGAAGTACAAACTCATGTTCTGAGTGGTTCGTAACGCGCTATGCATGGGACTCACCTTGGTTGCAGTGGCTGAAGCGTCTGAGGACAATTCCAAGAAAGAGTGGAAGGAGGACAAATCGGTTTCCCAAACTCATGTCTGCTGCAACATCTATCACCGGCTTTGTCTGAGGTACTTCTAACCTGGAGGTAACGTAGTCAGAGAAAAAGCGCGGTCGGATCCGCTACAGGCACCGATCCACTGGTCCTGGTCCTTACATTTGGTCCCGGTTAGAGAGAGCTGCCGGGTAACGAAACAAGCGATCCATCCTTTAGGCTACCTGGAGGCAGAGGCTCGGAACGAAGAGAATCTGGACAGTCTAAAGTGAGATCAAATTTCCAAATAAGATACGGAACACTTAGCTCCTAACAACTTTGAGGCTTTCCCATGGACTTCAGTCACCGTTACTACATTGTTTCAAGACACATTAAAACGCCCTTTAAACCTGGTGCGTCTCCGTGGCGCACAGAGTCGTGACAGTCTTGACAAATCCTGTTGTTGGCACGGCGATGTGCCGCGGACTGTTAGCCTCCTGTGTGCTGCCCGGTCAGCTGCAGTAACGAGATGGGCACAAACAGAGCAATGATCTGGATGCAGTGGAGGAGCAGCTGAAGCGGCGGCTCCAGTGGAAGAGTGTGCGTATCTGTACAGGATGCTCAGCACTAGAGGGGGTTAGCTGACAAGACCCTCTCAAGTGTGTGTGTGTGTGTGTGTGTGTCTGTATGAGTGTGTTTGGTATCTAACGGTTCAAGTGCAGGTCTTCCCAAAATTTTCCATGAAGACCTGAAAATAAAGTTGTATCCTTACGTGATGTGATTTTGACCTAATGAGCCTAATCTGAAAGAAAGGTTTTATATACTTCTTTTTATGCTACTAGAGTTGTAAAACATGAAGTTTAAAATAAGGTTCCTTAACATGGTTTAATCAGTTCAGTACTTACAAATACAAACTGTTCTTGTTGGGGATCCCTTTGACATCAGTGAACAATGCAAGAGCACAAGATTGTTTTTTTTTAACTTAATTTTGACCCCTTTAAATCTACATTACAGGATATGTAGATGTTGGTGTAATACTTTGTAGCCTATAGCTATACTTTCAGACTCTTACCAGCAGTTAAAGGGAAATAGACCATACAATCTCATTTAAAGTTTCATCTTGAGTTGAAAAGCACAGACAGACAGCAGTGATGTCCTCTGAAAACAAATCCTAGAGCTGCTACATGGAAAGTAAATACTGTGAAAAGAGACATCTAATGAATCCCTCCATTCAAGATACTGTATATTGCACCTCATTTGTCCTTGAGAAACTGTTTTTATCTTTTTTTTTTTTGCTGTAGAATGATTGGAATAACAAAATTGAAAATGTTTCTTTTTTGGGTGGATTTTCTGTTGAGGCTTATTGAGCATTATGATGTTGACATCTGAAAACTCAAACTCAACAAAGTTTGGAGAAAATCGATACACTACTTTAAAGATAATAGCTACTACATACATCAGCACTGATGTAAAATCTTGTGTTTAGGATGTTAGGGCAGCAAGCTTCATCCCAGAGGATGTGTAGCTTCATGTCCGGCCATTTGCAGTGCAACAGTGTGCTGCTCTGCTTGCCAAGCCACCAATGTCAGCCAAGATTAGGGAAGGTCTTCTGCACATCTTCATGGACGTCTCATTGAGTGAGTAAGCAACAACCCCCCCAACTTGTCCAGATTAAACAAAGCAACACCGGCTCTTGTGATGAGACCCAGGCAGTCAGGACACAGGAACAGCCTCCTGTCAGCACAGACGAGGTAAATACATCAACATCGCAATCCGTCACCGCCACTTAGCTCCCGGCCAATCATCAAACAATGCAGAGAGGCTGCCAACTGACTTTGAGCGACACAACATCAAACACGTTGGAGGACAGAGGGTTATAGAGAAGAATATATCGACCACAGTGGCCTGGTTGTGTCTTTGGTTGCTTGAGGGAGGCTGCACATTCTACAGAAATGGATCAAGCTATTAATGTCACAGTGCAGATGTGTTGCAGCTATAAAAAGATGGATAAATGTTGTTGTGCCTCTCAGCGAAAATGGGTGGTTATAGAAGTTTTAAACAGACGGTAACAGTGTGTGTAGTGTGTGTAGTGTTGTCATTGATGGGGACAGAATTAAATATTTGAATCACTTTCACACATGCCACTACTTCATGCTTATACACCCCAACAGCAATCTATAAAAATGTCAGTAGTTGTTTGGCTTCTTGCCTGAAATATTTGCTTTCACTTCATCTTGTCTCTGATTACAAGACAGTGTATAAATCAGCTTCTTTTGCTGCCACCTTAGCCACTTTGATTATTATAAAAATAAATACATTATCTACTACTTCTGTCTTCCATATACTATTGCAACCAAGGCAACTACTAAAAATGCAAAACAGAATATATTGTAGATTACTCAAATCATTTCTCATTCCTGTAGAGGGTGATGACTTTGAATCATGATGAAAGAGGGCAAACTGAGAAGAGGTCCTCTGTGTCCCTCCCTCCAAAATGATTTGGTTTCCTTTGCTGTAATAGTGGTCAATGAGGTGTGACTGTAGTGTATAGGGGGCCTAACTGTGAGCTATGATTCCCCCTGTCCAGCGAGAACAAGCTCTGTCCATCTGTACTCATCACAAGCAAAGAGCTGGAACAAGACCACATCAGCACAACTGACAGGGACAATGAGAGTTTATAATGCTAATAGGTTCACTAATGTCTTGTTCACAATGAAGTGCCAGCAAAAACAGATCGGGCCCACATGAGAGTTGAACTCAAACAGCTGAACAACTAAAACATAAAAAGATACCCCAGATCCATCAAACAGTGCTACTGTAGTTTGTTTTTTAATCATTATGATAGTGTACTTCTAGGATTCCAGTAAGCAAACAAATGCAATGAAATGACTTCACACTGAACAACACACTGGTTGTGGTGGTACTTGTATGTCTGTCCAGAACTTGAAATGGTTAAAACAAACATACATTTCAAGTTGTGATGTCTTTAAAGAAATGGTTAAAACAAACATACATTTCAGTAAATGGTAATTATCAAGTTGTGATGTCTTTAACCCAAGCTCAACAGACAAGGGAGGAAGAAGCATAAAAGAAGCAGGAATATCAGCAGTGGCCTCGTTAGCCCCAAAGGCCCAGACTGTATAAAGTATAGTAAGTAAAGTATAAAGTATCAGAGAAATGAAACAAGTGCAAGTACTGAAAACTGTACTTACAATAAGTACAGTCCTTGAGTAAATACTTTTTACCACTGGCCTGATGCAACAAGTTCAAATATGCTGCCATAAGTAGCAAATTGTCATTTTGGAGAATTCGGTAAGTCAGTGTAGATGTATATTAACAAAATACCTAAGGTAGACAGTGATATTATACTGTATGTGTGCTAATCAGACATAAAAATAAAATGCCTTAAATGCCATAAAAACAATAAAAGTAGTTAAATGCATTGTTTAATTATTAATTTGTACATTACAGGCCTAGTTAATAATACAAAGAACAATACATAAAATTTCCAGCTGTTCACTATAAGGAAAAAAGCAATAAGAAAATAATTTGACTGCAGTAAGGGTGGCACAGTGGTGAAGTGCTTAACACTGTCACCGCACAACAATAAGGTTCCAGGTTCAACCCTTGCAGCTGATCAGAGCCATTCTGTGTTTGCATGATCGCCCCCTAGAAATCTAAGTCCAGCTGATTTTTTCTAAGGTTTTTCAGTTCACTATGACCTGGATGACTAACAATCTGCACAGACATCCCCCCTTTTGTTTGGTTGGGTCTCCTCTGGTTACAGAGTCCAAATACAAGACGGTTCTGTACCGGAAACAAATTCCTTGTGTGTAACATACTTGGCCAAAAAAAGTGACTATCCTTGTCCTTATGCAGGTTAGATTGACTGGCAACTCTAAATTGCCTGTAGATGTATGTTGTCGTTGTCTGTCTGTGAGTGTCACCCTGCAATAGATTAGCGACCTGTTCAGTGTGCAACTCCAACTCTCACCCTGTGGCCCCCTCCCTGACCCTTTACAGGGTAAGCAGTATATAAAATGGATGGATGGATGATTGCAGTAAGGAAAAAATGTATCTCAGCAGTGCCTGGGTTGCCTTTCTGTAACATCATCACGCTGATCAGAGCTGCTCACACACCCAAAACAATTTCATGAGTCTGGATTTGTTTTAGCTTTTGTCGACAAGTGCTTTTTATGGGCTATCTAGCAAAAAACTGTAAGCAAAGATTCTATTCAGAGGGAATTCATAAACATTTTATAGATTGGCAAAAAAAGAAAAAGAAAAAACAAAATTTAAAAACAATGCATAACAGTGTTTGTTACTCGGCTTTAAAAACTACACTGTGTCCAGCTCTTGTTGATCTAGTTCCAGACAAGTAAAGATGGCGTAATTAAACTGGTTGTGAAACTGTGCTGTCTAAGGACTTATAGAGCAATTAAACAGTATTGTCCTGGGTTGGAACAATTGAATCTCCGTGTTGATTACCAGCTGCTAGTGTAACAGTTAAAGAGATTTCACAATACAACACCGAGTCAGTTTTGCTGATTAGATATGTGAATTATATACAGTTTATAGACATCCACTCAGCAATGATTTAATGATGTTTGAGCACATTCTTTCCCATGGTAGGGATTACATTGCATCTTGTCCTCCACAATCAACTTTTGAGACTCAAAGGATTTGCATTGCAACAGTAAACCCATTTTCCTATTCTTGATTATTGCATTGGTCCTGAGGGAACCCTATGAAGCTTTAGTTTGTTGCCAAAGGCAAAGATGACACTGAATATTAGAGCATAACAGAAAACAGTGACGAGGAAAAACAATTGCTCAGAAACAATCTATGATTACAAAATTGCTTGCAGCAATTTACACTTTCCTTCTTTTGTGATTCTCAAAATCAAGTTAGGTATGGTGGTGGCTTGCATGGTGGTGTCTGATCAGAAAACATAGGACCCACATGGTGGCACACAGTGAGAGAACTTTACCTGGGGCTAAGGAAATGGTTTAATTTTTATTGTTACACAAAAAGGACAATGGCTCCATTGCCAATTGGATAAAAATGAAGCACAGTGACACAAGTGTCCTTTGGGCAGGTGCCTTAATGGAACCTGCAATAACAGATTATTTTTGGTTATTTGGGGCCAGTAACACTGGTTTCAACACTTGTTGGTTTCCTGTGGAATCATATTCACTTCCTGTTTACTGCGCCTGCACCGCATTGTGCTTGCTGCCAGATTGTTTACAGATTAAGCTCACTAGTTTCTAGGTTTATCTGAACATCAGACAGTTTTTTTGAGCCACAACATATGCCTGCACTACTTAAACACATATGTTACAGAATTTCATGCTAATTTCCCAACTTAACTTGTTACTTTAGGTCAGCTAGCTTAGAAGCTTGCTAAGCTAGTAACTTAGTTGAGAGCAATAGATTCCCCCTAAGATACTAGCTACTAGCTAAGTTGGTAGCTTAACATGCTTTAGCTAGTAGCTTAGTTGAAAGCAATGGCTTCCCCCTCTTCTCTGAGTGTCGCATGTTCAGTTATTCCTCTGCCTCCTTTAGCGATAATGGTATTTGCAATAAATGTCAGATGCTAGCAGCATTGGAGGTGAGACACCGATTTGGAAGTGCAGCACCATGGAAAACAGCCCAACTTAACAGGCCCATGTAGCCGGTGCGGAGCCCCGCAGCGCTTCCCCTGCAGCCAGGCTCTCAACCAGGTGGCTGGGTGACAGTTCGCAAGAGTCGTAGTATCAAACAAATACCCACAGTGCATTGCCTGCCTGTTCGCATTTCAAATCAATCTTCCCCAATCAGCGAAACACTCGCTGAGAAAACAACTCTGGTAATTGCCGACTTCCTAGTCAGAAACGTGAAGCTAGAGACACCGGCAGCCATAGTCAAATGTATCCTGGGGCCAGAGCGGGCAACATTGAATCCTAGTTGAAGCTGCTGATTAAGGATAAAGGTAAATACAGTACAATTGTTATTCACGTCGGTGCTAATGACTTCTGATTTCTGAATTAATGGTCAGTCGATGTGAAACTTCACTAAAACAATGTCGGACTCTGTAGTTTTCTCTGGACCCCTACCCAATGTGACCAGTGATGACCAGTTTAGCCACATGTCGTCATTCAACCGCTGGCTGTCTAGGTGGTGCCCGGAAAATAACGTGGGCTTCATAGACAACTGGAAAACATTTTGGGGAAAACCTGGTCTGATTAGCAGAGACGGCATCCATCCCACTTTGGGTGGTGCAGCTCTTTTATCTAGAAATCTGGACGAGTTTGTTTTACAACCTAAATTATGACAACCCAGAGTTGAGTCCAGGATGCAGGGTCGCAGTCTTACATACCTCTGCAGTGTCTTTGCAGCTGCTACCCAACCGAAACTCCCAGTACCCCATAGAGACTGTGTCTGCCCCCCGACCACCTAAATTATTATAAATCAAAAATCAACTCAAGAGGAGTTATTCATAAGAACCTAATTAAAATTAAAACTAATCCTATTATAGAACAAAATAACAGGACAATCAAATGCGGACTATTAAATATCAGAGCCCTGTCGTCTAAATTTGTTAGTGAATGATTTGAAAAGTGAATATTACATTGATATATTGTGTCTTACTGAAACCTGGTTACAGCAGGAAGAATGTGTCACTCTAAATTAATATTTGTACGTGTATACCATCTGCCTGCCCCTTATTCAGAGTTTTTAACTGAATTTTTAGACTTTGTCTGATTTAGTGCTTAGTACAGATAAAATAATCACAGTGGGTGACTTTAGTATTCATGTAGATGCTGACAGCGACAGCCTCCACAGTGCATTCAATTCAGTAATGAATAATCATGTTGTCTAATCTTGATTAAACCTTTACTGCATGCCTTACATGTTAAAACAACTTGGTGTGTATGTTAAGCTATACCAATTGTAAGCCAAAGTTAAGTATAATTTCTTCAGGGTTCAGGTCCTTGTTAGGACATTTGGTCCTCATAAAGAATAGAAGTACAAGAGCACAAACTGTACAGGCCATTTTTCCCCCAGAATGACTTGTAATGTCTATCTTACTGCACACAGACATACACACTTGTGCTACATTTGTGAGGTTGCCCATCTCCCTGGCTGCCTAATGGGCCATAGGCTCTAATCTGGACAGCCACGGTGCTCAGGAGAATGAGCAGAGCAAATAGGGAGAGCACCTCATCAGGCCTGAGAGCTGGTGTGTCGGTAACCCCAGCTGTTAAAGAGACATCCACCAATCGTTCAGAGATGAGGGACGAAAACAGGACGCATTCAGAGGCAGGGGTAATTTCCAGGGACTGACAGCAGATAGCTTCTCGTAAACCTTTTTTTTCCTACCTCCATAATGTACCTTCAGCTCGTCGAGAATCTTTGTTTCTCTTTTCTGCCTCCAGACTTTATTTATTTCTTATTAAATTTATCATGGGTTCACTTCCCCCTTGCTGTAGAATTACCATATCTCTATGTATACTTAGGTACAGAACCGGTAAAAAAAAACTATTGCTTAAAAATTTGTACACAAGTAGAACAGTAATAAATCATTTTAAAAATGTATTTTACAGCTGTATCACAAATGAAAACTGATTTGTAATGCAAGAAATAAAGACACTTCTAATGTGCTCTTCTACTCTTCATACTTCAGATAAAAGGGATGGAATAACATAACAAACCACTGAGTAAACCATTGCGCACATATTTGCATAATATCCCATAATTCCTGCACATTTTCTTTCATTACAGGAGTTTTAAAGGCATCTAGGAACAAATTCATTTGTGTTCTCCATTATTTCTAAATGCGATGTAGAAAGTGAGTATAATTTACTCACTCAGCAGTGTCATCAACAAGGTACTAGACTTGCCGTGAATACTTCTAAGCCAACAGAACAATGTATGGTAGTCATGTTCACAGTGCCAGAAGAAATGAGTTTGAAATGGAAATGACAGTGGTGATAATAATCATGCAGCCCAATAAACATCATTACCTACTGCACCTTTTTTTTTGGCATGAGTGTTTCTGTTACTTTTCAGGCAGGTTCTATAATTACAGTCAACAGTGATGCAGGGTGGCATTCAGTGACTTGACAGTTGCTGAGACCTGCTCCCCACCCCATGCTCAACCCTGAAATTTCCATTAGTAATTGACAAATTGATGGATTAATGGTGTATAAAATGACCCATCCATCATAGGGGCTAAATGGGGTGAGAGAGCATCACCCTGTCAGACACGCCTATTTAGAGTTTGGTTCTCGTGGCCTCTGTGTAACTGGAGACAGCACTGGTTGTCTTTATTTTACCTGCTGCTATTCCAGCTAAAAAGACAAATATCTCTCCTGTTCTAAGTTGTGCATTAATTAAATTGCTCTGAAAACACACAGATATTGTGTAGTATATTGTATTTAATGATATAAATCCTCTACACAAATAGCATCCTTAATTTTGATCAAAAAAAAAAAAAGATAACTACTTTAAACTCCATGCACAAAATAAGAACAAGACATCTATATGGTGTAAAACAACAAGGTGGCATGGAGTTGCTAATGAATTCATAGTTGTACATGGTAGCCGTGCTAAATCAATTACAGATTTAATGTGTGTGTGTGTAAAGGATTGACTGAGTGGCGGAGGAAAAACGGTAAAATTTACCTGGCGTCTGTTTCATTTGTAGTTTACACCAGACAAACAGAGCAACTCAGGTGGGTAACAGCTTATCAAAAGAACATTAGGAAACCAAACAGGCACAGCCTGGTTTCCCTGTACCATAAAGCCCATTGGATACCAAACAGGCCCATCTACATAACTAGATCTACAACAACACTGCATTTCCAGCTAGATGAAATACAGAGACATCAATTTAATTTGCTGTTGTTTATAATTCCAATTTTAATATTAGAGGGTTTGAACTTCTCCTATTTAGAGGAAAGCCATTGGTGGCCTTTAGTTAAACAAGTTAAAATAAAATGCTGTTTAATTATTAAAAACTTATGTCAAATTTTAAATATATTACTAAATGAATAAAAATATAAGTTAAAAGCGTTTGTATCCAGGGATTTAACAGTGAATGCAGCTGTTTATTCTGGCATAAATCAGTTTAACCCAAAAGCTGAGGTGGAATGATATATAGAAACTGCACACTGCATGTGATTTCTTTTTCTATAGAACTAAATATAGCTTGGTTGCTGCTGTAAAACACGTGACCCATTAGTTTGTCTGTTTGTCTGACTGTATCAGTACCACCACATCAGCACTACACTACCACTACATCATCTTCTTTTATTAAGCAAACTTCCAGTAATCCAAGGGATTACAAGGGACGGTGTTGGAGAGATAACCAATGACAAGGTCTCCAGTTGGTAATGGGGAGGTGCAAGTTTGTGTGTGATAGTGGCTGGTCATGCACATCCTATTGCCAACATGCTTGCGTGTCTGTGTATGTGTGTGTGAAATCAAAGGCATCACTATTAAATGCTGCAGCCTGATAAATAATGTAAGACTAATGTGCCTGTGCTGCTGCCTGCCTCCCACCCCGACCATCACTGGACATCAGAAACCATAACAACTGTGACAAAGAAATAGCCATCACACAATAATCACAGTCGGCCAGTGTATAGAGTGAAAATAACATACATTTGCATGGATCTAAAAAAACCACTGATGTTTTTAAGATACAGTATCTTAAATGTATCTCACAACAGTTATTCTTCTTTAAGATGGAGCCCTAGTTTGTAAAGTATGTCCTGGTTTGTGCTCCTCGGGGAAATGCTCATTAATTGTACACAAATAAATGCCTAGCACTGATCATTAAAAACCTTTATATCAGGTTTGCAACCCAGCCTTGTAGTAAATTATCTTATACATACAGTTAAAATGCCATAGCAAATATGTTTCATATAGGAAACATAATCCCTGCCTTGATTTCATTCAGAGGCAATTTTTGTTTCTTTATTTTTTGAATGAAGTGCTACATTTAGTAATAGCAGCAGAGGAGGCAGTTGGGGTGCATGGCAGCCATACAACTGTAACCCCTGAGACTGGCCTCCTGTAAAAAATGACTAGCATGTCCGCCAGCAGGTTATTACAACCAGTAGATACATGTTATGGTTTGGCAACCTCTAATGACCATATTAATAATGACATGAGCAAAGGAAGAAGTTAGGTGACATACTGTATATTGTTGGGGTGGATGGCTTTCCCCCAGGTGAGTGGGGGTTCCAGCACTTGCAACAGCTGTTTCCATGATGATGAAAATTTGTAAAGATTGCTGGTGCAATGTAGGTTATCCTTAATTTTGGCATAGTTCTTGCAAGTGTATGAGCTTTATTTCAGGAGATGCTCCTATGGGTCATATGAGAGAAGGAACAAACAACCATATGGGTTGGAGGACTTGCTGGTCTGTAGTTTGGTTAAAAAAATTAAATAAAGTTAGGGGAAGGTTGTGGTTTTGGGTTGATGCAAACAAGACTGAAGCCACTGTTTCTGTATGAAACCAGACAATGATTTTTCCCAGACCTTAACAATGATTTTCCAGTGTGTAAACATAACTATAAGAAAGTGTGAATACTGTACTGCAAGACTGGATAGTGACTGTGAGCGTTGTACTAATATGTTGAGTTTCAACATATTTGTGCTCGCCAAATATCTAAATTAAAATATCCTCATAATGTTAATATAAAATGTAATCCAGTTGCATTTTCAGTATATTTTCAACAAAACATATTTAATGTTGTATATAAACCTAATTTCTAGGAGCAGGGTTGCATAGAGTCCCCTGGTGGTGGTACCGTACATGATGAAGCCAAGTCTGGTTGGATTTCATTTTTCAAGACTTCAGTCTATTCCAACAAGCATCTCTTTCTAGGAACACAAAGGTATAATAGTATTTTCATTAAACTGGCAGAACATTAACATCTTGTGACCAACATTACACATTTAATATGTCTTTACTCTGAGTCACTTCCATGTTTCTGTCCATTTCACAGTTTATGTTTCCCAGTCCTCACCCTTCTGACTGAACAAGAGAGTGAATAATTAGCTTAAGCTACAGTATTTACTTCATGTTAGCAGTGCAGCAGCTGACATGGTAATTGCAGCCTTTCATAAAGGGGGAAATTGTACAGAGAAGAGTGTAGCTACTCAGAAAGCTACTGCCTTATTTAAGGCCTCTTCACTTGCCTCAAGTAAGCCTCTCTGTCAAGCAGCTGTCACGCAATAATCATCCTCAAACAGCTGCACACACATAGACACACACGCCAAGACACTCACACATGAATACACATGCAAACAAATAATGGATCCAATCAAATTTTTTCTTTCATTTCAAAGCTAAATTAGTTGTTTTTGTTTGGTGATAATGCCATCAGATAGTATAACATCAGCTACGTCCACTGTGCGGTCTATTTCATCCCATTTCCAACCTTGTAAAACACTCTCAAGTTTTGGAATAGATTACAGATAGCGTAGTGCCAGGGACAGTTGCGGAGCCCAAGGCATATTTCTATAATTAGTGCTGTAATAGATAACCATAGTCTGTACCCCTCAATTCTCCACACCCTACAGCTGTGGTGATGAAGCATGTTACAACTTCACTTAGGCCAGCCGTAACACACAGCAGTCTTTGCACACTGTTACGTCATCATGGGCCACAGATTTATGAGGTGCTTTGCAAAATGTGACTTCTGCCATGACGTTCAG
The DNA here is from genome assembly GCF_001952655.1 of Monopterus albus. Taxonomy (NCBI): domain Eukaryota; kingdom Metazoa; phylum Chordata; class Actinopteri; order Synbranchiformes; family Synbranchidae; genus Monopterus; species Monopterus albus. The sequence goes on along the minus strand of NW_018128026.1, from coordinate 524,999 downwards.
TGAAGATCAATATGTTACACTTATTGGTGTTTTAGCACAGCTTAGTACACAGACTTTTCACTGGTTAAATTAATTGCCATTTAACAATCAATTTAGAGCTAAAGTGGCATTTATCCACCCCAGGACATGCAAAGGCCAGAATGAAGAGGGACAATCACACCGAGTCTGGGCAGTACTGTGCCTAGGAATGACAGTACTGTCAAAATATCAGACACAGTAGATCAGTTCGATCCCTGCAGTCATCAGAAAGAGCAGCTCTCTCAAGTGATTGGGTTTGATTTGTTCCAGACCAGCAAGCTACCTCCAGCACTGCAGTCTGAGATGAAACTGTAAATTATTAAGAATAACAATTATGCAAACTTGACCTTTTCTCCTGAAAAAAATTGATAAATTCATATGGATGGGTGGGTTTGATCGGGGCAGCCTAGAGGAATCAGATTTGTGATGACCGGCAGTTAGAACTGCCACAGTGTTTATGTCCCATATGCAAGTGCTTAATCATATTTACCCCCCAACAAACAAACAGTAAATATATGTTAATATGTGATTTTAATATTTTCTACCATATATTAAAAAAAGATTTAATTATTTTGTTACTTGTTAAACTGTTAATTCCACAGATATTTTAGCTATATTTGTATATTTCAACAAACAAGGATAGCATATCTGATTATTAATATAAGTTTTATGACCATTAAAGTAATGAAATAATGAAATAATCATTAACATAAAGATAGGGCAAAGAAAGAATTTTGAATCTCACTAATGACAAAACTGAAAAAAATCCTCTTTTTTTCTACAGTTGTGTACTTTTAATATTCTTACAAGTTGAACCTATTTTAACAATTCAAGCTGTTATCCAGAAAGTAGCCTAACATCAATCTGGAATAAACAGTAATAAAATTCAAATACTGTATATGGACTGTATATGGAATGAGTTTTATTTAAATAGCCAATATATACAATTTTATTATGCCACATAAAATCGTTATTGTTATTGTTTTAAATAAATCTACCAATGTGCATCATCCATTTAAAATGCCCCAAGACGTTTGTGATTCAGGTCCTTATAAAACACATGCTCAGAGGCAGCTGGAGTTAGCATGTCTACATCCTTAAACAAAATCAAATCAAATCAAATCAAATTTTATCTGTATAGCGCCAAATCACAACAAAAGTCATCTCAGGACACTTTACAAAGTAAGGTCTAGACCTTACTGTTATCAATATTATTACATAGTTTTACAGGGAGCCAGTGGAGAGAAGCTAATATGGGAGAGATATGATCTCTCTTGCTAGTTCCTGTCAGTACTCTGGCTGCAGCATTTTGGATTAACTGGAGGCTTTTTAGGGAATTATTGGGACATCCTGATAGTAAAGAGTTACAGTAGTCCAGCCTGGAAGTAACAAATGCATGGACCAGTTTTTCAGCATCACTTTGAGACAGGATGCTCCTGATTTTTGTAATATTGCGCAGGTGAAAGAAGGCAGATCTAGAGGCTTGGTTTATGTGTGATTTAAAGGACATATTCTGATCAAAGGTGACTCCAAGGTTCCTCACAGTAGTACTGGAGGCAAGAGCTATGTCATCTAAAGTAACTATATGATTAGACAGCAGATTTCTAAGGTTTTCAGGCCCAAGCACAATAACTTCAGTTTTGTCAGAGTTTAGAAGTAAGAAGTTGCAGGTCATCCAGGCCTTTATGTCTTTAAGACATGCTTGAAGTTTGACCAGCTGACCTGATTCATTTGGCTTCATAGATAAATATAACTGAGAATCATTTGCATAGCAATGGAAATTTATGTTGTGCTTCCTGATAATATTGCCTAAAGGGAGCATGTATAAAGTGAAGAGATTGGACCTAACACAGAGCCCTGTGGAACGCTGTGACTAACTTCAGTTTGTGTGGAACATTCATCATTAACATGAACAAATTGAGATCTTTCTGATAAATAAGCTTTGAACCAACTTAGTGCAGTTCCTTTAATCCCAATAACATGTTCAAGTCTCTGCAGTAAGATGCTGTGATCAATGGTGTCAAAAGCAGCACTGAGATCTAAGAGGACAAGTATGGAGACGAGTCCTTTGTCCGAGGCTAGGAGAAGATCATTGGTGACTTTCACCAATGCGGTTTCACTACCTACTATGATGGACTCTAAATCCTGGCTGAAAATCCTCAAACAAATCATTCTTGTGCAAGTGGTCACATAACTGCTTTGCAACAGCTTTTTGAAGGATTTTGGAAATAAATGGGAGATTGGATATTGGTCTATAATTAGCTAGGACACCTGGGTCAAGAGTAGGCTTTTTGAGTAGAGGTTTAATTACTGCAAGTTTAAAAGCCTGTGGAACATAACCTGTTAATAGATAGAGGTTAATCAGATCTAGTATGGATGTGTTGATTAGGGGAAAGACGTCTTTGAGCAGCCTGGTCGGGATGGGATCCAGGAGACATGTTGATGATTTAGATGAAGCAATTGTTGAGGTCAACTCAGAGAGATCTATAGGGGAGAAGTAGTCCAAAACAATGCAATCATCATCTGCAGTACATTAACACATTTATATTATTTAATTAAGATGATTCTGTCATTATCTAATGTTAAGTTGAATGTTATAGATTTGGCCAATCATAGTTTACTGCAGTCATGTTATAATATAATAAGCCATTATGTATGTATGAAATAAAGACATTATTAATATTACTAATGCTAGCATTATTACAATAAGTCACACAGCTCCTTTAGCGCCACAACTCCAGTTATGTTCAATAAGTCTTACACGTCTGGCAGAAATCAGCACAGTTAGAGGACACATTTTTAGAGAGACAGAGAAAAAAAATGCTGTTCCTCCAATGCCGATTTGTTTTTTTCACAATTTAAAAATGATGATAATAAAATACAATGCGAATAATACAGTCAGAATATAGAATATACTAAAATCATCAGATGTTAAGTGTATAACTGCTGTTACTATAGCATAGAGCTAGGGAAAGCAATTAGCCTGGCCATGAAAGAGCAAGAGCCTTCCATCTGTATTCAGTACAGATTGTCATCCTATGTGTGTGTGTGTGTGTGTGTGAGTGTGTTCATGCACACACGCCAATCATTACTCACACTGTGATAACCAAAACACATATACACACTGTGGGGACTTGGCCATCCTTGTGGGGACCACCATATACTGGTCCTTAACATGTAAATCAGACAATTTTAGGGTGATGACTTGTATAAGGTTAGGAAAAGGCTAGGATTAGTCGAGTATTACTGTAGTTATACTGTAGTAAAGGTTGGGGTAATTCTGCAGGAAATGAATGTAAGTCAATGTAAAGACCTACTCAGTGACAAAAACAAGGATCTGTGTGTGCTTCACTGCTGTCATTCTGTGCACGTTGGCTGGTGGGCCCTGACCAATCCTATTGTGTCAAGCTGGGTCACACATAAACAGGTCTGTGTTTGGGAAGCCAGGATTCACTCTGTTAAAGCCAGGAGCCAATAATCTCTCACTCTCAGTCTGTGTGTGTGTATGTGTATTTGTGTGAATCAAAAGGCCAAATCGACAATGTTGGACTCAGCTGACAATCATCTGGTGCAGTGGACCAAAGGCTGGTGCTGAAAACGACCTTGACTGCCCTAGGAAGGAATATATTCCCACAGTAACTCTTCCTCACTAGGCAGCAAAGTGAGTAACAAGATAACCATGAGAATATGATGTTAATAATGCTCAAAATTGAATCTGTTACACTGCAATCACACAAATTAAAACAATGCAGCCAGGATTATGACTATAGAGCATATTTAACATGGTTAAATAAGTGACAAAGGTTTTTTTTTTGTTTTCCTTCGGTAACAACAACCACACATTATTTCTAACAAACATGGTAGATAAAGAAATAAAGAAACAGATGCATAAATCTGGTGGTTCCCTGAACAAGAACCTACATTTGTGACACCGTCTGCGGCATGGCAGCTCAGCGAAGCGCATAGTTTACTGTACTAATAGTATTATACACAGTAGGTGCTATAGGTGCTTGGTAAGCTAGTTTTCTCCCAAATGTCGGTAACACAGTCTAACATACAAAGTGAATGTATTTCAGTTTAAACAGGGGCATTAGTAAAAAAAAAAAAAAAAAAATTCATAATACATAATTTTAGATATGAGTGACATTTAATTATATATGACCATACTTTAAATAGTATTTAATCTTTGTTCCGTGAAAACAGCTCCAGAACATCAACACTGGAGACAAACGGCTTCTTGAGGCATTGTGTTTTTTAGTTAGTCCGATAGGTTTTTACTGGTTTATTTAGTTATAGGAAATAGGATAATTTAATCTTTTAGTTTATCCGATAAAAAAGATGTAAAAATCAATAAATCTGAAGTTAAATAGATTTCTTTATTCTATCTTCATCAGCAAGTGAAGAAAAAACGTCATGAGAACCGAAACTATCGTTTTTTCCCCAAAAATTGTTAATAATAATAATCACCTTTATTTGGCTAAGTATGTTACACACAAGGAATTTGTTTCTGGTACAGAACCGATGCAGTCATCTGCAGCGTCAACTCACACCAATGGCTCTAACCATCGGGGGCAACTTGGGGGTTCAGTGTCTTGCCCAAGGACACTTTGACATGTGGACTGCAGGCACCGAGATTCAAACCTTCAACCCTTCAGTTGGGAGACGACCACTCTACCCACTGAACCACAGTCGCGAATTACTGAATGTACTGTAGTCCAAATATGTCAGAAAGTACTGAAAAGGATTTGTCAGAGTCAAGGTGATGTCTTGGTATATACTATGTCTGACCAACAGCCCCAAACCCAAAAATACTCAATTTACTCTGCAAGCTTGGATTCAAGTGGTAACACTGTTAATAAGTAAATAAACATGTACTTTTTCAGAAAAAGAAAATATTTATATTCATTTAATAAAGTAACATAGCACTTCTCTTTTGGGATTTGTTATGCCATTAAACCAGAGTAAGGTGATTACAACATGTCTGGTTCTGAGCTTGAAGATCACCGACACTATAACCTCTTTTAAAAAGTTATCACACAGCAACAACACAATACTGTTAATTTCCATTAACACAGGCTGAGCTTATGTGGTAGCAAGACTAATTTTGCCATTAGAAACCCCTAATGATCATTTTACACTCATAATACCATAATTGTAAGTGGCACCACTGTCATCATCAGATACTTATGCATTACTTCTTTCACTCTCTCATCCTCTCTTTCTCTCTCTCTCTCTCTTATGTATTAATGTACAGAACTTTCAAACTAAACATTTCAGCCAACACCTTGAAGTGATTTTTGTTGTCTTTAATAATTTAGAGTAAATCACTGCTTGATTGCCATAAGAAAATTAAAGGTAAGTACAACATGTGGCATGACTTTCTAGTGGGGCGGCCTGACTCTAATGTGTTATTTATGCTGGTTTATACACAGCTATTGATGACTGCTTGCTACAGTTATGGACATGACAGTTATTCCAAGTTTAAATATCTTTTCAAAGTTAATCTTTCAAAGTAGACACTATTGGCATGGTGTGGAGACACAGTAAAACAACAGGCATGATCTATTATCTGTGACATAATGATATTATGTAACAATGAGCATCTGTCCTCCTGATGCATATCTTGTGTATTTTATATGGGATCCCTCTTTTTTCCTGATAAAATTAGTTCACCCCACAGAAAGTGTTAAAGACGGAGTCAGGGAAGGGGACAGCCTGCTCCTCCTCCTCTCTGGCTTCCGTGATTATCACAGGACTCAGAGCTGACTCTAATTCAACAGGACTGTCATAGCTCATGAAAAAATCATGTCGTATAATCAAATCGGAGTAAAAACCCTACCGCTAGGCCTCACGGGAATCTCTGTGCACCCTGAATATTTCATGTAATGGAGGATCTTGCCACCATGGAAACTCAACAATTCAGGATTGCGTGCAAATATTGACTGTAGTGTGCAGGGCCGAGGGCTGGGAGAGGCCGACTGCGCAACTGAGCCTGAGTGAGTTTTATAAATAATGGTAATCACATGTGACACCACTCGCAGCAGGAGGGCTCATGGCCAGTCGTATCCTCGTGTTGGATTAATGTTACTGAGTGCACTGGTAGAGTTAAAACTGGGGAAGGCAGCCAAGAGAGTAAGTGGCAGTGGCTGAGAGGGAGAGGGAGGAAAAAGTGCCCTGATGCATATGAACTTGACAAATGTCTGTTTTGGCTGCTGAGAATGGAGCTAAATTGTAGGTCTGTGGCAACATCAAAACACAATTTAAGGCCTACAGCCAGTGGGTGGAGGGGTGGGGGCACAGTATATCCAGGCTGCAAGCACCGCACTGCGTCTAAGCCACTGGCCTAGCAGAGCCTTCTCCTGGTGCTCAACATTAAGCTGTTAGCATCCAAGGAAGAAAAACTCAGAAAAGATAAGGAAGTCACTGTAAGATGTTTTCTATAATTCTTATGAGAGCTGTTTTTAAAGCTTTTGGCACAAGTCCAAAACAAGTCAAGACCACAGACACAAGCCTCTTTTTGTGTCTCAGGCCATTCAAGATTCATTTGTACAGCCTGGAGCACTACAAACATTTCTTATATATTAAAGTTTACACCCAAAAAGATGTGGTGTTGCTATTTTCTCATAGATATTCATTATAATCTCACCCGGAACCTGTCTGGGTGCAAGGCATTATGGGATATCAGAATTGGGCAAATTGACTTCAGGGCGAGGGGATCATAAGTGCAAAAATGTTAACTCTATTCTGGGTTTTAGGACTACTACAGTGCTCTAATCTGCAAAAATGTCAAGGCATAGTCCAAGTCAAAAGGTTTCACACATCAATTGCAATTAAAGATGCTTGTCTGTAATTCTGAATACTGACCATTAAATTTATGGTATGTGACATTTGAACATTCTCCTTTCAATGATGTGTTGAACTTGTTTCAATGCATGGGCAAAATGCTTTCATTTCCCAGCTTCCTTGCTATGGAAGACTTACCTGTTGCTGTCTAACCTGCAGTACCTTTATCATTTTTGGTAATGCTGGTGTGATGTAGGTTAATGCCAGAGGTACCCATTAGCATCTGTATGAGATGCTGCTTGACAAAGGTTCAGTATTTGATGCTGTGGGAATTAAACTGGGCTGGTTCAAACACATGCAACAACTGCACACATCGCTCAGAAGATAATAATTCTACTCTAGATGTTACAAACATTGTTTAGTGAAGTGTATTCAGACAGACAGTGTGAAAAGCAAACTGTATATAGGTGCTGGTAATGGTTGGGAGTGGTGCCTTTTGCATGTATTACCTGCACCTCTCAGACGTGGTAATTGAGGCTCAGTGCCGTTATGAGTCTGGGTGAGAGGAAAATAAATGCATCTCCTCACTGCTAATGCTGAAATCCGATCCTGTCTGCACATATTTACTGTGGGTTGCATGCTGTCTGTGTCTGTAAGCCTGTGCATTACGCCTGATTCATCAATCGCCTGTTTATCTTGCCAAGAGAGTAAAAAAAAAAAAAAGTCCTGCTGTAAATTCCCATTATTAGATGTGTGAAGAAGTATGAGGAGGCCATTGTGGGAGAGGAGACAGACAGCATGGCTTTGATACAGCAGCAGCCCTTCAGACAGTGGGTATTGTCTGCTGGGGCAGATCATTAGTGGTATCACTCTGAGATGATGTTTTATGGTTTGGTAGGAGTTGATTTACTCTGATCAATGAGGGATCTGACTCTGGCAAGTAGAAACACAATAAATTTTAACAACAGTGATGTTATTAGCCTCATGGTTCCTGGGCTGTGAGGCCAACAAAGAGTTTACAACAAGCTGTTTCACATTAGACCTTGGCACAGATAGCTCTGGTTTGAAAACTGCAATCCTGGAGTGTCAAAACAGCATTACATAACCCCATAGTGGATATTTTATGCACGCTTTCAAAGTTGACAGATAGTGTGCACATACACTCAATTGGCACTTTACATCACACTAAAACAAATGCAGTTTAATAAAAGAGTACTGAAATTAGTTTTCCTTTCTAAAGGAGACAATATTTGGTTTTAGTTTCAGAGAGATGATGATTCAAATGTATGATAATTGTCGAGGCAATAGTGTTTGTCTAGGTGTACCTAATAAACTGCCAACTTCTTTTTTTCAGTTATTGCCAGATTGTGTCCTTTTTTGAATCAAGCCAACACTGAAATTCTTGTTAATGCATAAATGACTTCTCACATTGACTACTGTAGTTCTGTTTTTGTGTCATTACTAAAAAAACTCACGCAACAACTTCAGGTCATTTAAACCAGCTGCTGGTTCAATAGTTTGGACGAGATGATCAGAACATGTTACTTTGGTTTTGAAAGAGTTACAATGGTTGCCGATCATTTGGTGTGTTCAGTTTATTTATTTATCTATTTATTTTAATAAGGTTTAAGGCTCTGAACAATCTTGCGCCAGTATATCTTGTGGATCTGGTTAAACCTGCACATTCTCTGAGGGCTGCTTCAGCTGGGCTGTTGCAGCTGCCAGATTTTAACTTGAGCACAGTGGGTGCTAGAGGTTTCTCTAATGTTGGCTTTGGAATGATCTCCCTCCCCATTGCAATTCACCAATGCACCACTGTTTCCCAGTTTAAGGTCGCATTTAAAACATATCTCTTTAGACTGGCTTACTAGCTCTGATTTGTTTGAAAGTGGTATGAATTTGTTAATTATATAGCTCTACTTTGATGGTGACAGTTGATATTATACTGTATACATTTGTATCTATTTGACTTGTACTGTTTTTAATTTGATGCAATTTATTTTTTTAAGGTGACCTTAGGTTTTTGAAAGGTGCCCTAAAATGTATCGTTATTTATTCTTGTCTGAGTGTGTACTTTTAAATGTTGTCAACCATCTCAGTGACATGAGATTTGTGGTTCTACCTGATGCTGCATGCAAATATTACTAGTAATTATTGTGTTTTTGATGCAAACCAGGCCACCTGGTGCATTTTAGGTGTAACACTGAAGCAATCGAGGAAAAAACTACAATAAACGAAGTTGAAATCTGTTGAAATCTACATTTGTTCTTGAGCCTAAAAGCTATAACAGTTACTGATGAATGGTGATTTTTATTGCCACATGCTATTTAATATTTTTTTATTCATCTTAGTCTAATTCTATAGGTGCCTTAATGATGATTTAATGAGAATGTGGCTTCATTGTTTCTGTTAATTACAGGCTTCCAAACATATTGGTAGAGATCTGTCAGTTTTGTTGTAATTTTCTGGATCAGCACTGCGGACCTATAAAAATCATGAGCCCTGGTCAGAAGGAATTAATTTTTTAGGATGACGTGTAATTAAAATCTTGCATGGCTTTTCAGCTGTGTGGGCAGAGATGGACAGAGACAGTGAGGGAGTGAAGTGTGACTTTGTCTGGAATGCATTGTGAACACTAATGGTTTTCTTTTGCTCTGAGATCCTACGAGCAAGCTGTTTCTCTGCAACAAAGGTAAATTACTGTGTGACTTTATGTACCTTCAGTTACACTGCGCTTCTGTGTCTATAAGAAAGTGGAGTCATAAAACTCTGGATGAGCACTGAAGTTGAAATGTTTTCAACGTGTGCAAACCTGTCTTCACTTTTGCTGCCTGGGGTGAACCTGCAGCTCTATTTGGGTCTGTACATGACATTTTCATGGCATCTCTAAATGTTGCTTTACCTTATGTAATGAAGTTAAAGGGCAGAATTTTCATTTGTCATGGGTTCAGCCTGAGTGTGAGCAGAGACCTAGTGGGAGACAGCAAACAGAAACACTAAAGTGGTTCAGAGCGCAGAAAGTGCAGATGGTCTGTATATGAATTAAAAAGTGTGCCATTACTTTGAACCAGCAGCACAATAGCTTGGCACTTTAATGTAGTATAATTAAGGGATACAAGCTTTTTATGGCTGGCCAGTCAACACAAATAATGTATATTTTTGCATTCACGCTTTACCGAAACCAATTAAATATATTTCAATAATTAATCAAGACTAATTAAAATACAAAAAAAGGAAACTGTCACTCAAAATGAAGTTGGAATATGTGGAGGGGGAATGGTGAAGGGAAATTAAATGTGATTGTTGGCAGTGTGAATCAATTTCAGCAAGTTTCAAAAACATTTTCTTCATTACCCGTACCAGAATTCACCAAAAGGCAGCAGTACACAAGCCCTCATATTATAAAATACTTCCCCAGAACCTCTGAGGTCCATTCAGCAAACTTTATTAAAAGATCATCTGCTAATGCTGATGATGTACCGGTGGTTTGTATTTAGAAAAGGTACAAAATACAAATCTAGAAGAAAGGTTTCCTGGTCAGAACAGCCAGTCTAACCTGAATCTAAAGCTACACAACACAGAGAAACACCTGGCCTTTTAAATCAGTCCCAAGAGAAAGCTCTCTTTCTCTTCAAAGTGCAGTGTGAAGCTTCAGTGCCATCACTTGCTTTCCCCTGATGCCACGTTTGACCTCTTTCTAAAAGGAAGCAATCCTGTGCTGCAGTGAGGACATGGCCTGTTATGTCATTCATAATGCATGCATTATTACCCATAGGTTCAGAGTGGTCTGATTCCACAGCACTGTGAAGGAACACATTACTAGATACAGTACTTTCAGTGTTAAAAGCTTTATGTTTATTTATGTCAATTTTTCTGCAAAGGGCCACTTTAATTTTTACAGTAGGATCCAATAAAAAAAAAACCCAGCTCTCAACCAGTAACAAGAAACAAAAAGTGAAATCAGAGAATATCAAATGTGATTTTATTCTAAACTACCTCATATAGTTGGAACCATTTACAAAGGAATCAGCTAATCTGTAACAGTCGACGCACTTCCTTGATTTATATTTAATAACTTTAAATAATCCTGTATGTCTGTGCAAGCAGTCTGATTTTACATTTATTTATTCTTATTTACCTGACCTGTTTACCATTACATAGCTCTCAGGTGTATATGAAATGGGTTCTGGGAGATATGCTGTTTAGACAACGAAAGCACACAAACAGCTTTGCTGACACCAACTCTGTATGTAATTACTTTTAGAGGTTGCACAAATAACAGATGGAAAGGTGACCTTTTCTCAGTATTTATTTATGCTTGAAATTTAATCTGTCCCTGTCTGGCCTTTGTGGAAGAGAAAGAAGGAAAATGCCCAAATATCAAAGGAAACAGTGTTTTTCAAAACAATCAGAGAGAAGCATGGTGCTTTGATAATGGATCTGTTTGTTTTATCACATTTATAAGATTAGCTTTTAAATAGTGGGAAGAATGCAAATCCAAAAATAATGATTTCAGAACAGTGACTTTAAAAAAACATTTAGAGTTTGTCTCTTATTTCCTGTCAATAATAACATCTTCTAAGTTCAGCAGAACAGTCGGTCTAATATTCTTTAGCTTATTATTTTAGTCAACTGACCATGCAAAGCCTCCGACCATACTGGAATGAATCCAACATAACTTGCTGAACAGGTGCAAATCATCATTCATGACATTAAAAAAAAATCCCAATTTGTCACTAAAAGTCTCTCAAATTTCACAGCATTGTTTCACTCCCACTGCGACTGAAGGCTAATTCCAACATGCTCATCAGCTTATCTCTTCTCCGCCTCCCACTCCTGTCTCCTCCCATCTCCTCAAGAGCTAACTCAAAGCTAATTTGCAATTCTCAGTGGCAGAGGAACTGATGTCTTCGTGCTAGGTAACTGAATTATGTGAGTAATGAGAAAGCGATGGAAAAAAAAGAGGCCGAAAATAAGAGACACATTTTGACATAAAGAATTGGCTGCTTTATCTTGATTATGTTTCTATGTTGGAAGCAGGAATCCATCATAACCTTCACAGCAGGTTTGATCCTTCTGACATGTATAGAGGGGGCATTACTTCATGTCACAGAATTTCTTTACTGTCCATGCCATACGAGAAAAGTTTCAGTGCCACTACTAGCAGTCACCTTTCAGCTCAATAGCACTTTTTTTTTTTTATAAATATAAACTTTTTTTTAAAAGCCTTTAACATCTTAGATGTTCTAAACTAGGGTATCTGTTTTTAATATCTGCAGTGCCTATTTGTTTTAGTGTTTGATGGAGTGCCCGTGTTTTTTCTTAGTTTGTCCACCACTGGTAACCAATGGAAGAACAAACACCAAAAAAAACAAAGCAGTTTTTCCTACCCCTCTTACAATATCTACTTTTGTGTTTTATTAAATTTCTCATATGAGCACATCTACCAGCAATGCTTTGCACAACAGGGATTCCATACCATACTGTGAATAGCTTCTATTGAAGGCTATGGCATAATGGTGGCTCGCTCTGCATAAAAAAGCAAAACAAACGCAAGGTCAGTGACACTGCAGCAAAGGCTGACAGGCTGACCAATTAGTAAATTGTTAAGGCGCAAGCCCATGTCTCTCTGCCTGCCATCACCTACAAGTACAATGTGTAAACAAAAAAAAAAAAAAAAGAACATGGAGCCATGGGAAAACTGTCAAGTAAAGCAGTAATAAAACCGTGTCAGCTATGATCCCTGACAAGGAAGTATGTACAGTATTAAAATAAGTATACTTTCTGAAATTTTGATTTTGATGGATTTTCTGCAAAAAAAAAAAAACTAGACAAACAAAGGCAGAGCGCTACTAATGAACTGATGAGTGATACCAAGGGAGGAAAATGTGTCATCAGCAGCTGCGCAGTATGCTGCAAGTCATACTTCACTGCTCTAATGAACAGAAAGTTATGTTCTTGCTCATACCCTGTATCTTTGCAGTAAGAGCTTTGAGTAAATAGCATCACCAATATCAATAATGCAGAACCACAAAAATAAGCCCAATCTCAAAAACAAAACAAAACAGCGGACTTAGTTAATGAAGACAGAAAAACACATATCTTGGCAGCTTTGCTACGTGCATATTTGCACTGGCTAACCTTGTAGTGTCAAACTTTAAATCTCACCTGACTCTCACACCTTACACTAGCAGCCATACCAAGACTAAATGCTTCAGGCAAGGTCAGTTTTCACTGTAGATGTTATAAATACTCACCCTGAAGAATAAGGTTGACAACCCTGACTGGCCAATATGCACTTTGTATAGGTTAGTGCTCCGACTAAAAATTATATTCATTATCATAAAATCCAAGTTTTCTGTTAGGTATTAATCAACTAATTGTTTCAGTTGCACTGCAGGTGTTATGAGCAACATCTTTCAGGAAATCCAATACTTCCCCCAGCTCCAGCCTAATGCAGGTCTGCTCAGATCAACATTTCACTGAAATTATAACAGCTTCTCTGAGATTCTCCTCTTTATTAGCAATCAAACAGTCATTTATTTTTTAATTATCTTTAAAAATGTGGCCATTGAGGTTCTAATTACAGCTTAATTAAAAGTTCAGTATCCCCAAACTAATATTGATCATTCATGTGTTTGTGAATAGCTACTACAGGTGGGTGTGAGTGTGTACCTTTGCATATAAGTGTTGTTGTTCACTTGAATGCCTCCCGCTGAGAAGGCATCTGCCTGCATAACAGCCATCAGGTAATAACAGTAAAAGTCGCCACCTGCTCTGTGAAATGAACTCAGTGCCACTCACACACACTCCTCATGTGGACAGGCTGTGTTTATGTTGCAGCTTACTATCAGGAGCCACCTATGAGGCCACACAGAACCCTAATTAGGTGAAGGGTGGGTTATCCAAACCCAAATCAACACACCCAATAACTTGAGATTTGTCTTGATCCCTCATTGGACTAGTTCACTTTGGGGCTGAACCAGAGCAGGGGGTAATTATGCTCATGACTGGAATCAAACTAGAGTGGCCATTCAAGTCAGGTAATTCCCTGTCAATATAATCCTCCTGTGTACTGTACATTTTTTTGTTGATTAATCGGTACCATATTGGCTGATACTAGACAGTATTTAACCTATGATTTCTAAAACCTCTGGACTTGCCACGGTTTATGGGACTGTTGTGAGTCTGGATGGTATCTGAATCTGGTGCACATAGAATGTAACAAATTACACCTATGAGAGGAATTAGCTGAATAAAGACTGCACACCGATCTGAGCTCTGGATAGTAATTTGGCTTTGAAACATGAAGTTGACTGAACACTGTATATATATATATATATATGTATATATGTATACACATACCATACCATACAGCTATGCATAGACTGTCAGCAGTAGGTGATTAAACTAAACAGTTTTGAGTGTCTGTAACCAATTCAGAGATTTTTAATTATTTCTGCTTGATCAATAGGTTTTGCTGCATTCTCATTTATTGTAATTTCCCAGTGACAAATATCTGAAGAGCTGGGCAGAGCCTGGCAGAATGTAACAGATAGTAGAGCATAGTGGAACAGAGAGATGGAGTGCTGGGCGGAGCAAAGTGGATTGATTTGGAGTTTCATATTAGTGTTACCTTAAGTTGCATATTGTAGCTTTAACTCTTGCTGTACGATATAATGCAACATGGTTGTACCCCGTTTAGCTGACCGCTGTGTTACTTTAGTTATGCTGACTGTGTTGCAGTCTGACATTCCTTGCACAGCTATTTTTTCTTTTGCCTTGCCAGGAGTTATGCTTGGGAAACAGACAGTTTGTATAATGCTTTGTTAATTATGGGTTGTAGATATTGGTATTGTGTAATTCGGCCCCTGGTTGTCCTCTGAGCCTCCAGGATTTACTTCAGACTCTGTTTGGATTTTTATTTTACTGCATTTTTCTTAGTTTATTTAGTAAATGTCCATTATGTTGTACCCCAAATGGTATCACTGGCAATAAATGGTGTGAATTGCCTGATAACATCAGCCATTATGTTTCATCCCTTACCCTTTGCAACACTCCGGCTTCCTGCCACAGTCCAGAGACATGCAGGTTAGGTTGACTGGCAACTCTGGATTGCCCTTAGGAGTGAACATGAGTGGGAATTGTATATGTCTTTTTGAGTCAACCCTGTGGCAGACTGACAACCTAACCAGGGTGTACCAGGCTGGGATACTGGATGAGATTAATATTGGTTTAATAGTTACTGTTCATGATGGTCACTAAGTAAACTGAACTGATTGATAACACAATTTTCTCTAAAGGGTAGCCGACAGAGTAGAGGAATAAGGAGGAGAGAACAGCTTGCAGCAAGATATATGGTTCTTAGAGCATAATGTTGGAGGGGAAACAGACTTTGCCTTTATCCAGACAGTAATTGCATCATCAATTATATCTGCTAAATGTTTTTAAGTCACCTGCTGATGTGGCTACCATTAACCCAGCTGCGCTTGACCAAGGTGAACACTACTCTGCACAACATATGTCAAACACGCCATCAAATGCAGACAAGCACACAAATCAGGAGTGCCTCTTGTTTCTGATAGACACGGCGATAAACAGTTACATTTGTCTAAAGAGCACAGAGAACAGTGTTTTTTCTGCTTGTAAAACTACAGTTCTGTAATTAACAAAACTGGCATAAAAGTTTCCACCTGAACGCACTTTACTTTGAAAGTAAATAAAGTTTGCGATAGGTCAGTTCCTCTGATGTTTGAAATCTTTTTTAAACGTGTTTTTGACTTTATAAAGTATTGTATAGACTAATAATGTGCTGTGAAGTGCAGCTGGTGAGTTAATATGCCACGTCTCCCCCCTGCTGTATGTCTCAATCGTTGGATCTCTGACTAGGAAATCAATACTGTCTCCAGCCCAGCATGAGTCAATATATGTAACAGTGCCTTTTCTCTTAAAGCATTCATACGTGTTGCATACCCATGGCTATGATGATGGCTATGTGGTTACACAGAATACTGTTGCCAGTTGAATATGAGAGCTCCTCATTCTTGTACAAACAGAGGAGAAAGCCTCCAAAGAGTGGCAGTTGACTGGTCTTTATCTCCAAAACAAACAAACAAAACAAATAAAAACTGTAATTCCTGTAACTGTACAAATCTGTTTTAGGTTTACACATGAATTGGTTTCCCTGATCCTTTGATATGGGGTTACATTAAAAAGAGCAATAACTTACGACAATTGTTGTATTAACTGACCATAATATATAACCGGGAATTTTCTAGTTTTCCCGTTCAGTGTCATCACTCACAAATTATCTTAGCTGCTGAAATCAAAACTCCCATACAATCACACTCCTGAGCTGCTTGAACAACACCCTGTTTCCTAAACTTTGCAGGAGCTTCATTTTAATTCCTCAGTAAAATTAGGATAGCGAGGGATATTATCTCAAATCTGTGTACTTTTTACTGACATTTATGCAAAACGTCATTGGTGAAGCTGACATATTTTATTTTTTAGAAGAAGGAAATGTTGCCTTTACTTTTTGGTGTTTTCATGGCTGAAAAGGTCACCTTTTGTTAGAATTTATTCACAAAAATTACCTGAGACTATCCTTCCATAAAAAATTACCCCGCAGAGTGTTTGCAAGCATCTTATTATATCCCGTAGAATGCTTTATTGTTAAGAGATGCCAAGCAGTTATGTGAGACAATATCAGCTGTTACAGCAAATGTCCCAAAAAGACCTACTGTACAATACTGTGTCCCCAGCCCTTCAAATGACATGGCCTTCTGGTTTCTGTAGTAATTTTGCTCAGATGATGCTGTTATAAAGCACAGGAGCGTGAGGGCGGATAGATGTGCTGACAAATCATTAGGATTTAATACAAGAGACTGATGTTCTTTTCCCACTTTAAACCCATAATCAGCATTGTTGTTGTTGTTTTTTTTTTTTATTATGACTGTTCCAACATTAATCACATATTTACTATAATACCCATGACAATGAAGGTCTTCTAACCTTAGCAAAGCACTTACTCAAACCACGATCCTTACCAAAGCCTATCAAAGTTATTTTTGTGCCTAAAACTAACCAAATCTTTACCATTATGTTGTCAAATCCTAAAATGATTAAACAAAGGAGTTTTTAACAGTGATTGTTAACCGCTTATCTGTGGGCTATTACCTGCTACAGGTTTGACTGCTAATTCAGGAGATGGTCCTATGAGTCATATCAGAAGGTAAGGACAAACAACCTACAGTATGTGCTCATTTGGGCTGAATGACTTTCAGATCTCTTTGATGACTGTACATGAACAGTACTGTACATGACATTGTGTCTACATTTGCTCGTATTTTGTACCTGAAGACACATTACAGGTTACATTCAAGGGTGTGAGTCTGCACGTGCATGTGTGCAGGTGTGTGAGTGTGAGGGGGAGAGAGTGTGAATGCCTGCGGCTGTCTCCTCTTTTATATTCTCACCCTTTCTCTCAAGGCACTGCTTGGTCACGCTACAGGTTAAACCTTCATGCTAGGTTACAGCTCACACAACACGCTATGGGGCTCTGGGACCATACCATGGCCCCCATCATAACCCATGTGCGTTATTCTCAAAAGCCATACTGTACACAGTATCAGGTGAGCTCAGGGATTTTAGTATGTAAAACATCCATTTTAGAAGGCAGGTGAGATATTAGTCAGACCAATCAGTGAACCTCTGGTGAGGTTTAGATGAAGATCTAGCACCTCATCAACAGCCATTTAAATCTGGTGCTCTGTGTATAAAATGAAGCTTGATTGTGTATAGGTATGGTCTTTTTCTTCCTGCAAATACCCTTCATAATTAGTTTAGGAGATCTGATATTTCCTAAATACCAGTAATGTCTGGAGTGCCTTGCCAGGCCTAGTCTTGGAGTGATCCCCTTTGTGATCCCAGTTTAATTGTGCACTGAACTGCACTTCCCATAGATCAATTACCATTCAAAGCAGTTGGAACAGTACTGGGATATCTTCTTTCTTGATTATTATAGGTGCAGGTAGTGATTTTTTTTTTTATTGTTCTTCCAGTATGTATCCCATACAAATTGGAAATGTAAAATGCAAAAACAAAAGATTTATTTTAAGAAAAAACTTCCAAATCAAAACAAAGTAAAACTGTATATGAGCCAGATAGTTATTGAATCAATGTTGTGACATGTCAGTTAAATATATACATTTATAATATGTAAATCATCATAGATGGTCTACAAGACAACAGGAAGGAGGATGTAAATGCAAACACAAACAGAGATTTGAATGACATGACTTTTAAAAAGCCTACAGACAGGGCAGGAGTCCACCACATGAAGGACACACCTATTTGGCAATGAGCAAGTGGAACTGGCAGGTTTTAAATACAAGCTTGGCTAATGGGAAAACTGGGAACAGGTGTGTGAGTGGGCGGGGAAGATCAAGTCATTAGGATTGGAGGGAAAGTCCAGGGGCATTGATGGAATTTGGCAAAGACTGGAAAATTCCAGAGAAATGCAGGGAAAGTGCAAATGTGAAAAAGAAACATAACTGAGCTAGGAATCATGACAGCAAATGGTATATGGAAACCACTGGCAAAACAAAACAAAGAAAAAAACGTACAACAACAACAAATGCAGCTGACTAACACTTCAGGAAAACACTGAAGTGTCATTGAATTCAAAATTATTCCATCCTTCATCTTCAATATGAACAATCATGATGAAGAAAAAGGAAACAAAGTTGTGGGACTGATTAGAAAACATGTGGTAATATTCTTGATATTAGAGCAGCTATTCAGGTTAAAAAATAATTAAGGATCTTGGCAGACAGTACGCAGACACAGATAGATAGTATGATTTCTATCAACGAGAAGGAGACGGAGACTAGCCTCCTGAGTCTGTAAGCCTCCAGGCTCTGCTTTCAACCTAGAATCAATGTTACTCCACTTAGAAGTAAATTGAAACTGTTTTTCCATTGCGTCCGTGCCATTTTAATTTTCACCTCAAGGGGTCAGGGAGAGGACACTTTGGTGATGATGAAAGACATTTTGCCATTTTCACAGCTTGGTCACGCTTTGACACATCATTATCCCATTGACTTAATACATAGTTTCCCCTCTACCTCACCCTACTTCCCTTTGTCCATCTGCACCATTCTCTCTCTCACTTTTCTTTCTCAACGGCTCCTTCTTAACCACTTCCACCTACCTCCACTGTAGATCTGGCTATGCTTTCCCACAGTTCAGCCAGACCGTAATGTACATCCCACAGCAGTCCTTTGGCTTTCCATTTCTTAATCCTCTGTTCCCATCACGATGTCCTTCTACATCCTCCAACCCCCCCCCCCCCCAGAAAGAGATTCTCACACCTTTAATGGACTCCATCCATCTCCATATCATGTGCCTCTATTTTTATATTATTCTCCTCCTTTGTCATTCTCTTCCTGCACAATCTTTGTTTTCTCTGCTGCAGTTTCTTCAGTCTGTGCCAGCACCTCCCTCTCCCACTGTAGACAGTTTAATGGCCCTAAAACAAAAATCTAATCCCAGCCTGAGTGAAAAGAAATCCTTATTTTTTTCTGTATTTTTTCCCCTTCAATATTGTGCATTAGTTAATTCTGACCAGGATATGTCCCTTAACTCACACATAAACCAAGTCTCTAGAACCGCCTTCTTTAATCTGCACAATATTGCTAAAATCAGGAACAGCCTCTCTTAAAATGATGCTGAAAATTGAGTCCATGCATTTGTTGCTTGCAGACTGGACCACTATCAGTGTCTCCAGTTAATCCAAAATGCTGCCATGAGAGTACTGACAGGAACTAGCAAGAGAGATACCATATTAGATACCATATTCTACCATATTAGCTGTTCTCTATTGACTCCCTTTAAAGTCCAGAATAGAATTTAAAAGCCTTCTCCTAACATACAGAGCCCTTAATGACCATTGTAGCTTAAGGACCTCATAGTGCCATATTATCCCAACAGAGCACTCTCAGAGTGCAGGTCTACTTGTGGTTCCTAGAGGCTACAGAAGCAGAATGTTAGGCAGAGCCTTTAGTTATCAATCTCCTCTCCTGTGGAACAAGCTCCCATTTTGGGGTCAGAAGGCAGACACACACTCTGTCTTTAAGATTAGGTTTAAAACATTACTTTTGATAAAGCTTATAGTTAGGGCTGGCTAAATATAGGTCTAGACCATGGAGGTCCTCCCATGATGCTCTGAGCTCCTCTCCTCTCCTCTCCTCTCTCCTCACTCTCAATGCACTTTATGCCACCATTACATGCCATTAACTTTGTCTGCTTTCTCCTGTAGTTTGTCCTGTCCTCCCTTCACTGTATCTTTCTGCAAGTATCCATGGCACCATTTCTGTTCTCTATCCACTCACCCTCTCCTGTCAAAGTAGATAACACCCATCAAGAGCCCGGTTGTGTCAGAAGTTTCTTCCATTATAGGGGGTTTTTCCTCCCTACTGTCACCAAGTGGTTGATCAAAGGGTATTTGTTGGGTTTTTTTTCTCTATACTACTGCAGTGTCTAGAACTTACTATGTAAAATGCCATGATTCTTGTTGTGACTTTGCTGTCATTTAACCAAAACAAAGAAAGTCGCTGGCCTTATCCTTGAGCTAAAATAGTAGAAAATTGGAGAAATAATACATAAGCTTTCTATAAATAAAATTAAAAAAAGATTTCAATATTAATTTTATAGCATTACAAATGTTACAATCTAGCCATATGTCTTTTGGCTGTAATGCTCTGATACAGTACTGATCAAGTGATGAGCCTTTAACAGGTACACCAGTAATTACCTGAGCAAGAGCAAAGAAAGTTCCAGTAGCCTGGATAAGGGAGCCTGCAGAACAAAATCACCGCACTGAGGAAAACATGCAGCAGTGCTGTTTCAGCACCATGGACAGCTACAGCCCAGTGGCAATGCACTGTGAAAGCTTATTAAGCAATACTGTCAGCACCAACTACAGAAACAACCATCACTGCTGTGGCCTGATGTCCAGCAATAATTAGAGCAGTATGTACTATGATTCTATATTATAATAGTTCCTCAGGCTACAACACACACACACTTTTTATTATTTGTGAATTACTTTAGCTAAATAGGTCTTTTTAACTACCCATTTAAATGATAGCTTCATAGTTATAAACTAGACAGCACTCAGAAAGTGCAAAGCTCCACCAAAGCAGCTCAGTTTCCACCTAAAAGCTTGATTACATATTGTCCAAAGTTAACAGTTTACCAGAATATAGCATCTTACCTAACTAAATTAATGCAGGCAAATCATCCCTGTGATTATTTAATATTGCAATAATTCTAAGCAGTTAAATAATTTGCAAGATAATTCAACAGTCAGAAAGATAGGGAACAGAATCACCATCTCTGCATAGAAATAAATAAAAGTATTAGATAAGAGAAATGTTAAAGAATCAGTCAGTCACTGTTGGCCATACAGTACAGTCAGTCAGAGTTCAGAGTTCAGAGTCGGGTCAGTCCCCTCCCAGTCAGGTTCTTGCTTTTCATCTGTCTTTTTCCTAACACACACACTCTACCTAGCTCTCTTTTTTCACACATCAATTTCTTACGTCAATTTCTAAAACTTAGCTTCCTGTCTTCACTTTTAAGAGGAACCACCCTGAGATGTACCCAAAAACAGGAAACAGATGGGTCACCTCCCTAAAGTCCACGTTTTCTGCACACAAACAATTCTCAGGACAAATTATGCAAGCATTGTTCCACTCACTCCAAGGCCTTTACTCTCTGGCATATTACAGTTTAACTTGTATCTTGTTTGTTTTTAACCACTACATTAGCAAAATGAACATGCCACAGGATAAACAGATTATCTTAACAGTTTATGTCAACATATGCAATTATCAAATGCCACAAACATCTCAGTGAATGCCCCCCGTGCAGGCTGAAATAACAACATTAACTTAACAGTTCTTCAAAGAAACACAACTTTTAGAGTTTGTTTTCAAATGTGCCTACTTCTACACTTAACTTATTGGATCCACTGGTCTTTACTTGGAGTGTTCAGCGGTGCAGCCATGCACTTTTGCCACAAGGAGGGTCCCATACAGTCAGCAGCCTTTCCAGCAGTAACAATGTTGATGAATCCTTTTAACAAATTCCTGGATACAGATGATGATCTGGTTCAGCATTGAAATCTGACCAAAACCATTAATATTCTTATGCTAATTATCTGAACATACTATCCGGACCTAACTTACTTTTATCCAAGTTTTATCAGTGACATACTAATAGCCTATACTTTCTCATCTGAGTGTGCCACCTGATCAGTGGTAGATAGTTCATTTCTTACTGTATGTCTGTATAGTTTTCAACTATTAAGACCTGCATAAAGTTTGAATGGTAAGAGTGAGATCAGAAGAACACAATCATCAATCTACTTGTGATTTTTTGAGCCAGGTGCAGCGTAATACAGGTGGTGCAGCATGGCACTGGAAAGCAATTCTGTTACAGAAGTTAGACATTTGATCCTCAGTTTGTGACACATCAATAGGGTCATTAATATATGTTGTGTGCTGTTAAAACAAAACCATGTAAAATATGCAGGTTATTTTGCTTCTTTTTAATTTGTTAGGTAAAGATTTTACATGAACTCTTCATCCTGCACCAGCTAGCTTTTGTGGTCAGCTCAGCACTTTACAGTAGTGTTGTCTAACTCTGACCTTTATGTCCTATTCATATTTTAATGGAAGGAAGTGATGTGTGGGCGTTGAGTGAGGGAGGGCCACTGTGGAAGCTCTCCGCTCTAAGGATAATTAAATCAAGCTTTAAAATGTAAATATACTATAAAACAATATTGAGCTCCACTGCTCTTAATTACAGCCTGTCCTGAATGCTCGATGAGGCTGTTAATTTTGACTGATGGCTCACTACAGCCTCATGATCACTGGCAGCAGGCCTGTAAATACAGTAGAATTCTTCATACTCTCAACTCATGGACAGTCAGGAGCAGACAGTTTACACTAGATCAGGAACTGTGTAGGATGGAAAACCAAAGGACAGTTGAGGACTTGCTGAAATATCTAATGTTTTGATCAGCAGAGCAAAAAGTGATGATACAAACCACACACACATACACACTCGGACACCTGTATCTTCCAGTGTCTCCTGTGATCATTTAACTAATTCCAACACTGCAGAGAGGGTGCAAGCATGCCAGACTGATGCACAGCATGCCAGGCGTCACATGTGTTTTGAATGTAAGCCAACATTCCTCCCTCGCCTTCTACTCCCACCCTTCTCCTCTTCCTTCTTTAACCACCTCTGCACACGACAAGCACTGTGACCAGCCTCTATGCCATGCACAAAGATCACATCCTACTGGGTGAGAAAGACAGACTTAAACTGATGTCATATTGGTAGCCAATAAGAATCCACAGAGCAACTCCAGGGAGCAGCATTGAACTGATTTTAACCTCACCTTTGTTGGTATTTTCTGCCAAGTTTTGAAATACCATTTGGTTGATATGAGTTTTGATGGCTGATGGAATAAGACATTTCCAAACTCACTGGTATCTACAGTGAATTCAGTTATAAAGTTAATAAATATCATTAAATTCCCAAGCACATTTTCTTAAAGAAGCTAGCATGATGAAATGAATGATGAAACAATAGCAGTCAGATGATAGCAATACAACAATATCAAATCATCTTTGGTGAAGTTTATCATATAGATCAGTTATACAAGAAATTATTAAAAGCTACTTCAAAATGCAGTTGCTAATCAGTATTTTAGCCTAATACTATAAATACCATAAATAATTGTACATGATGTAAAAACAATATTTATGGACATACAGTAAGCTATGTGCTGACCTTTACCTACTGTGTGTGTGCATGTGTGAATGTTCAGATACTGATTTATTAATGAAAGAAAGCAAGCCTTTTCATTTCAGCTCTCACTTCTTTAATAGTCTTTACCAGAGCCAAAAAGGAAATATATAATTTATAAGTGCAAATACAGAAGCCATTTTGTATTGCTGAGAATGCAGTGATGAACCTGCATTTCAGATGTGAAGCTGTTACTTTAGAAACATTGGGGACATTTTTCTCAAGCGGTCTCCTACTTATATAATAAAGGGCGGGTGGAGAAACTTATTTATTCATTACTATGATGTTTGACAGTGATGACCATGATCATCACCTGTACTGCTTGTGTGACTCCCTGTATGGGCAAGTGTCTCATTGTGCCTTTCAGCCTTGTGTCTTTTATGTAACACTTTTAATACCTGCTTCAAAATGATTTAGTTGGATTGAAAAGTGTGATTTGTTCTGGTTTCTTTGTCAGCTGCGTCAGCCCTTCCCCCATGGGAACCCCTCATTATGTTCCAATTCTTTCAATTATATACTTGAGGCACAATGCATAAAGGTAGCAGAAACTCTATGTTAGTGCTTTCTACACTGTAATTCTCACTAAACTGTAATAAATTGAAGGAAAACACATTCAAAAATGTCAACATTTGATTCAGTTGTGTATGTCTTTAAATAGACAAATCCATTATTGTGCCAGCGTGTGTGACACTAATGGTTTTGTTTAAACTAGCAAGGTGGCTGTTTTGCTGATTCCTATAAAAAAGCAAGAACCTCTAGCATTTGAACTTTTCACACCACTACGTGACTTCCCTCATCTCCAGAGGATAAAGAGCTGTAGTACCTAAATTATTGTTCATCTTAACTAATTATCCATAGCTAATTAATGTGAAGAAAAAGCCATCAAAATGGCTACACCTGTCTAATTATATACAAGTCAAACTGTGTGGGGTTGAATCCAAGAAAAGGTGAGTGATGAAAGTCTCCAGGCTGGATTTCTGTGCTGACAACCTGTTTAATTAGATTAAATAGGCAGTTACTAATTAGCATATCATGGTTGACTTGTATGGAATTTTTTTATGACCATAATTGGTGGGTGCTTTGAAAACCCATGGTATAAAAACATGACAGGAGCACTGTAACTTTCAAGGACATTTGTTCTTAAAAACTGGTTTCTGTGCAAATTTTTATACCACCATGTAATGAATTAGATCCAAACTCATATTCTTGTGAAGTAATGACCTTATAGCCCTGAGTAAAAAATGTAACTTTTAAGGGGTAGGTTTTGGCTTTTTCAGGTCTGTCCTAATACATAATACATAATAATTCATAAAACATAACACTCTAAATCACTTGGCCATATGTGCATTAAAAGAGGTACCAAACTAGTTTTCATGCTGGCTGTGAAGGCTTTGTAAAGGGACATCAATGGAAAAGACAGGGGACAAAATCCAGCTGTTTAAAACACTTTCTGGAGTTTGGCCAAAGCTAATATGAGGCTTCAGCTATCTGAGTTAGCCAAACAAAGAGGGTACCTTCCAAGAGTACATTCATTTCAGTTAGAAATGTTTTCTTCATCTGTTACTGTGCCTCTGCTGCAGCTCAGCAAGGAAAAACAAAGTGGGTTCCCATCCAACACGTTTTGGTGAATTTTCAATTTGCACATTAAAAATCCTGAGTGGAAAGAGCTGACATTTAAAACCAACAGAATGCTTGGCTCAGGCAAGGACATTTTGTTGCATCAGTAAAAACAAGCTTCCACCAATCTCATCTGTAAAGCACTTTTAATTGCATCAACCTGTATAAAAGATGCAACACAAAGTTTTGACTGATTGATTGATTTGATTGAAGATTAAAAAAAAAAAAACAGTAGACAAAAACATGTAAGTTGAGATGTGCCATGCAGTATTTTAATGACTTATTATCTTATTGTGCCCTTTGATATCTTAATGTGGCCAATTTCTGATAACAGCAGTAAATAATAGTAAATAGAAATGACAATCAATTTGGATTTTCTGTTTGTTCTCTAGAAAGTGTAGTCGCACTAGGAAGGGATTACTTCACAGCCATTATGATTGTGGGACTCATTACACCGACTTACAGCTCGTTCTACCTACAGGATATGAGAGTATTCCACTAAGACAGACCTGATGAAATCTAAATGTTAACTTGCGTAACCATCAAAATATAATGTGTGAATTAACACAAACTCAGATGTTCACAATAACATTGAGCTTTAAGGCTTGTAGTGTGAGTGGAGCCTTCAGGTGACTGAAGATATTACTAAGTCAGAAAGCAACAACTATCAGCACATGGGGTGCCATTAAACAGTCTTTTCAACTTTCTAATTAAAAACCCAAACTGCTTTTTGCACTGCATCAACACTTCTTTCTTCACTTTAGTCATGCCCATCCCATGCTGAGGTGTTTTTGTCTCACTCTCCAGGCTGTGATATGAGCTCTGTAACAACTACCCTTTCAGTTTTCAGACCCAAGGCAGCACAGGCAATAAATAGCCCTCTTTTGTCCATCCTCACTAGGGTCCAGAGGGAACCTGAAACCTGGGCCTTGCTTCCCAGTGGCATTTGTGTTGGCATATTTAGGCATCCTAAGAGCTGTTGCCTGGGGGTTGCTGATAGAGTGGCTCCTGTGCTGTAAAGGAGCTGATTGAAATCAACTGGAAATCAACCCCTTCCACCTCTCTGTTTACTCTTCAGTCGGGCAAACTCCAGATGGTGCTGCCATTTACGTCTCTTTTTATTTTGCTTTACTAGCACATAGACAACTGGCACTGAGTGAAAAGGGGGGGGT
>NW_018128026.1:487755-498379 GCF_001952655.1 Monopterus albus | reverse complement strand
CGCATTTATGAGGAGGCCAGGAAGGAGAAGCAGACTTCACCAGCTGATATCACATCCCTAGGATGTGAAACTGATGTAGTGATGTTCAGAAATATGTTTTGGAAGTTGGAAATCATACATGCATGTATTATCTCTACAGAGCCTTTAAATGAATATGGCAACTATCTCAGCAGTTACATCCACATTAGATGATTCTGCATCTCACGCTTTATGTCCTGTGCAGCTGTTCAATACCAGTGAACTGCCAGACAAGTGTGCAGAGGTGATGTTTTAGTAGTCTAAATGCTGTAGTGTCAGACATGACCCTGATCTTGCTCTTAACTTAACCTTAGTTGCCTTTGCACAAAGCTTTAAAAAGGCTGAAACATATAAAACATTCCAAAGGAATTAGACTTTAATCATCAGATGATGTTAACAATAATACTGTGATATAGTATGACAGTATAAACCGGTAACAACTTTTCACTTTTGAATACATAATTTGGAATTGGCACAGTCAAAGTTTTAGTACGCTGTCCTTCCATTTCTGCCTGTAAATATGCCAAAGCAGGATGAAGTACCAGCAGCCGACACAGCACACCACCGCTCTGCTGTGTCTGTGTCCCCTCCCCCTCCACTCCCTCCACATGTTATCAGTGTGTTTGGTGTGTGTTTGTTTGGTGTTGTTTTGATCGCCAATGCTTGTGTGTTTGGGCTGCGCTGGCTGGGCGGCGAGCGTGCCCCGTGCAGAGCCGATGGCGTGCCAAGTGCTCCCTGCGGACTGGCTGTGCCTTCCATTCTGCTCAGCCACCGTGAACGCCAAGCCGACAGACTGCTGCAAGGGGAACACCGCCCCCCTCTCTCATTCTTTTTCTTTTTCTCTCCACCTCTCTCGCTCTCCCTCTCTCTCACACACACACATACAAAGACTTCATCCTCAATACACGTCAGCTTTTTCCCTCCCATCCACATTTCCCAGTCTTCTTTTTGCCTTCTTTCCTTTCTGTTCACCACTTTTTTCCATGCCTACATTCTTTTCCTGATAGATTTCATTTCAGATAGATTATTAGTACAGTATAATTAAACTTAAAGATATATGTGGATATTATCAGGCTGTAAATTTTTTGTGGGTACAGCTGATAAAATATATTTATACTCTACAACTAAAGTGAAACCTTTGTAAAATATAATGTGATCCACACTGAAAATGATCTCAAGCAGCTAGATAATTTGTTTCTCCATCTGTTCCATTCTGCTGAGCTTCTTTGCAAATGATTCTACATTTTTACAGAAAACATAATTCTCCCCTCACCTTCACCTATTTTAGCAGTGGCTCATGTTAGTGTTCTAGTCATTTCTGCTGCAGGCTCAAGCTGTTACTTGTTTCACAACATGCTTTGTGGTGCTCTTTTTATAGCACCATAGCTGTTCAGAGACCACTGGTTTAGCTGGAAACCCCTACTCAGGCATTGAATTGCATTACCTACTGTTCATTAACATTTAGCTCTAATTACCAGGCTCATTAAAGCATTGAATTAGCAGCAAAATTCTTTCAGCCTCCTCTTTGTGCTTAATCGTTAAGCAAATGGAGCATCACAAGTTTGAAGTGATTACTACTGAGATGTAAGTGCCATGGCCCCATGAAATGTCACTCAGCTAGCCTACAAAAAAGAAAGAGGGAAGGAGGACTAGAAGCAATCCCACTTTGTGGGAAAGATGTTTTGTGTGCACATGGAGAGGTCAGTTCTAGCTTCAAACATCACGCAGCTATTATTCTCATGCTGCACGCTGTGAGAAACCGCTTCTTCAGAAGGTCAACAACATTTACATCTAGGAAAAAAGGCTGACATCTGCTCACCTGTCGAGCTAATACAAACTTCCCAAGCGTTTGGGTTACTTCCACTACGTATACTTCCACTTCATTTACCATCATAGGTACACAAACACACACCCACATTTGAACAGCAAACTTTGTGAGGACACACAGAAACAAACAAACAAACAAACAAACAAAAAAACAGCTCCAAGACTTTCTCATAGTCTAAAACTCAAATCAGTCCTTACACTATTCACACACACGTAGAGAGACAATTTAAAGCAAGTGAGCGCTTTGGAATTACTTGCATTATTTTATATATACATTTATCTGATACTATAAAATGTATTTACCGGTATATATATTTATCTTAAACTAGATCTTCACCTAAGTTGCAATTATGAACAAACACAATCTACTTTAACTAATAACACAGACGTCATTGTATTGTTCACATTCACAGTGTAGGTAGGAGGAAGTGAATGAACCGTGACGTCAACAAGAGCTAATTGGAGCAAG
The DNA here is from genome assembly GCF_001952655.1 of Monopterus albus. NCBI lineage: Eukaryota > Metazoa > Chordata > Actinopteri > Synbranchiformes > Synbranchidae > Monopterus > Monopterus albus. The sequence continues at coordinate 496,065 of NW_018128026.1, read as the reverse complement.
GAGTTAGCAAACCTAGACTCCAATCAATAAAACAAGGTTGGAGCTGTGAATTAGAGCTACTTTGATAAAAAAAACTACCCAAGCATTTTCAGTTTCTTATCCACAAGAACCAACCAACAACGTGAAACATGCCTGGCAAAAAAAAAAGATTACAGAAAACTTGCAATCAACTATGGATTGACATGAAACTAAAATGGTTACAAAGTCATCTAAAAGAGTTTCAATATCCATCACTCCACAGTCAGACAAACTGCATGTAAATGGAGATGATTTAGTATTTGTAGCTACTCTCCCCAGTGGTGGGTGTCCAGCTACAATAACTCCAAAAGCACAACAAACAATGCTCAGTGAGGTTAAACAAAGCCTAGAGTAACAGCTAAAGATTTAAGGCAATCATCATAGACAGTTATCGTGGCCTGCACAGCTTGGCATCATCAAGGTGAAAATGAATTCCCATGGTTTACTTTATGAAAACACACACAAAGTGACAATTTCACAATGCTGTTTGGTGTTCAGGGGGTCAAGATGTAATGGTTCTATCATTCGTTGAAGTCACAACCTTGAGTATGTCATTTGAGATGAACTGATCATTGGTTGATACTTCTGAGGGATTATAAGGAGTGAATTAACTAGGCACCATATGGTTCTTACATGTATATAAACAATTGCTTGCATCTTGGCGCAGATGTGCATCACTATGTCCCAACACCAGTGAAACTGATCTTAACAACTTTGCAACTGAGGCAAATGTGTATGTACAGTATATTACATAACAAAACAATTGGAAGCTATGGAAACATAGTGAAACATGGCAAAGCTTGTTACTTATTATTATTTTCTGCAACAAGGACATGTTTGGGCTAAATCAGTCAGCAGCTATAATTTATAATTCTACACTGCAAACTCAATCTATTTTGTTTCAGTATGTTCATCACAAAGACATTTTACTATGTTGATCATAATTGTCTTAATGTAATAAAACAGTCAAAATAAATAGGCTTGGGTACATACAGTACAAGTGGCTTTTACTATGTTGAATATTTTTCATGTTACTAATCCAAATATGTATTTAATTGTGATTTTGTTTAAAAAAAACTAAGAATCAGTTTTTTTCTACTACTTCTTCTTGGAGTCCCTTATGCCTTCCTGCCTCTCAATCACAGTGGAGTAAAAAGTGAGAATGGGATTTGAAGTGTGCTGACAAGTTCCCTGGTGCAGGGCACAGGGTTGGAAATGCCATGAGTGTTACTCAAAAGCAGCGGGAGACAGAGTTGATGTGGTGTACTGCAATCCAGAAGACCTGCTCCTATTACAAGCCACTCATCTTCAACAAACTCTCCCATGACTCTTTTTACCTCCACACTTCTATCTTTATCTGTCTCTCCAGGTCTCACCTCTCTCCATTTCATGGCTATTTTCTTCTTCTATTTGCTTGACAAGACAATGGATAATAACCCTGGAATAGCACAGAGACCGGCAAATGAGAGTAATCAAGCTGTCTTGTCCTGGTGGTGTTCAGGTTCACTCATCAAACCCTAATTATCACCCTGGAAAGCAATGTTCCGCTTTAATTGTTCTGATGAATGAAATATTACAGAGAGGAGTCAGGCTGCAGCCGAGCGGAATAACAGCTTTTAGCCATAAAACACAGCAGACTAAGAGGAGGAGGGTGAGGAGGAGGAGGTGAAGGTGACTCAGGAGGGAACAACGCAGAGTGTGAGAGTTGGCAATAGTAATGGATAAATAGAGTTCATCATGAAAGATGTGAGGAAAAAAAGAGGGGAATGCTGAAAAATGACAGCGAGCATGTCCAGGGAGAAGAGCAAATGACTCAGCCTGAGGACTGTGGTCTAATTGCTTCAAGAAAGCAGACAAGGAGATATCCAGTCACTAATCGAGACAGATTGCAGCCATATGATTTTTACATGGCTCCCAGCTGAGCTGTTCCAATGACAGCCTTGAACATCACTAATCAAATCCCAAATATTGCGAATCAGAGGCAGACAGTAAGTGATGAAACAAGTATTCAGATCCTTTTTTAAACTTTTTTTGCTTTACTAATACTATGCTGTAGATATTTGCTTTGCTAAAGAGCATTGTATCTTTAGTAAAGATACAAAGCTCTTTAATTTTAGTACCAAAACATTACCTCAGCCAGTTTCAGATTGGTTAAAGGATCGAACAAGCTGCGTAAATCTGTAGCTTTAGTTGAAGTTAAGGAGCTTAAGGAGAGCAATAGTCATTGACCATTGTTACTTACCTTGTGTTTATCATGCCAGCATAGTAACTTAAAAATATTTTGACACACATTTCTTTTTATATTTAAAGAAGGTTTCAGTAAATGGATGAAACAAGGAATAGAGACTACAGAGTATTTACTGGTGTTTGTGTCCACTACATGCTTGAACTCTGTAGATTCGGTTTGTATTTCAAGAGGCACACTAACAAGTGTCAATAGTAAAAGAACTCAGTGCAGACAAATGAACCCTGTTTGTGTCACAGCTTCATATATTAAATCATTAAATCATTATTAGTAGAAGAAGTTTGCTGCTGTACCTGGTTGAGGAAGGGCATTTTAACATTCTGTATGGGGCTGCAACTAATGATGATTTTCATTATGGATTAATCTGCAGATGATTTGGTTGATTAATGAACTGATTGTTTGGTTTGTAAAAATCAATAAGTGCTCATCACAATTATCCAGAAGTGACTCGTTCAAAATGTTTGTTTTGTTCAGCCAATAATCCAAACCTCAAAATTACAAACAATGTTGAGATAATTAAAAGAAACATTTTCACATATTTGGCATTGCCTCGAATTTGACAGTTACAAAATAGTTACCAATGAATCTTCTTAGAAGAGACTAATGCTTTAGAATTACTTATGCAGTTCCCATATTTTATAAGTGATTCAAATATTTTAAGTGCAAAAAAAAATCTTAATTTCTAAATTAGCGAGTAACTAAAGCTGTCAACAAATGAGCAAAAATGTAGTGTTTCCCTCAGACATGTAGTGGATTAAAGCTAAAAAAGTGGCCTGAAATGGAAATACCTCAAATGTATATTGAATAAATGTAGTTAGTTATATTCCACCATAGATTTAAATATAAAACATCATGACACTTATCATAAAATTCGATGTTGTACATAATTTCACTTTTTCTTTTGTTGCTTCCTCTGAATGGATGTAAAGATGTCAAAACAAACCTCCAGATAAAAAAATCACGTGGCATGAAATGAGACACATCTGGCAAACCCACCATCTCTGTGCATCTAAAATTGTTCCTTAAGGCTGTCAAATGAATGCATCCTCTCCAGTCATGCACAAACACATTTATGCACACACCTCTTGTTCCTGACAAGTGAAATCCTAAAAGTTCTTGCTGCTTGAATTTGTTTCTTGGCACCTTGCTGTAATACACTGTTGGAAGGGGGAGAACAATATCATCAATGATAAAGCGTATGGGACACATCTGCAGGGGTTTGTAGCAGTATTGATATCACTTCCTCCCCAAACCCCAGTTGTTCACAATGCAGAAACAGTGGGGATGGAGCCATGGAGAGAACACAGGCTGACAGATAGGAGTAGGAGTCCACACGCACACACACACACACACGCTTGTCTACATAAACACACAATGACATAAGTGTACATTATAACAAGCAAGACACACATACTGTATGCATGCACACACAAAGAGAAATCATCTATCTTTGTCTGTGTTTCTCACTGGCACTAAGATTGATGAACAAGCCACTGCCACCCCCTGAATGGATGGACAGATGGAGTGTTACAAATGAATGTATGGTTGAATGGATGGTGGCTGGATGAGTGTACAGAGTTTTTAAGTTCCACTGAAAATTAAATTCAGAAAGAAGATGTAAGTGGAATAAACAAACTTTGATGGCAAATTAAAGAGATGTGGTAAATTTAACCAGCAGATGTGCATGGTGAATAAAACGTCAGAAGGCCGTTGGTCGTCTTCCTTTAGTGAATTTCATTAAAGAAAAGATACATCATGAAATCATGAAGCATGGATACAGAGGACTGTTGTTAATACACAACTAAACATCTGCTGAGCTGCAGTCACTGTCTCAGCACTTCACTATTTCTGTTTTAGCAGAGGGTCTTGGAAATCATGTTTAGTACCACTGGACAGCTGTCAAACAATAATTAACTTGTAGACTTAACTTCGGTCGTTTGAATTTGGGCGACTAAGTGGGAGAGGGTGGAATCAGAATACTGTGTGTGTGTGACCTCCATGAACACCTTTGTCCACAATAAATTATACAGCAGATGCAACTAGTCCTGTAAAACTATTCTATATCGTACATTATTTATGACTCATAAATATGTAATGGATTCAGCTATTCAGATGTGCACATGGGGGGTGGCTGTGGCTTACGAGGTAGGGCAGTCGTCTTCTAACCAGCAAGTTGGTGGTTCGACTCCCGGTCTCCCCGCATGCCTAAGTGTCCCTGAGCAAGACACTGAACCCCAAATTGCTCCCGGTGGTTCGACTGGCGCCAGTGTGCGGCAGCCTCTCGTCATCGGTGTGTGAATGTGTGTGTGAATGGGTGAATGGTGTATAATCTCCTGTAAAGCGCTTTGGCCAGTGTAACACACTGTGAGAAAGCGCTATATAAAATACAGTCCATTTACCATTTACCATTTACCATGAGACACACACGCATTAATACACAGTATATCTGTACAGTATTATTATACACGCATTAATACACAGTATATCTGTATAACAGTATTAGCAGTAGTATACCTGTATCAACATGATAACTTCCATCACCATGGTGAGCTCACATTCTAACCGTAGTTTGCTATTTAAAAAATAATTCATTTATTCCAGTTCACAAATATAAGAGCCTCAGGTTCCTTAACTAATTATCACTTTGCCATATTTGTTTATTTAGAGTCTAAATCTGCTGTGCTACAGTTTAGCTGACACTGAGTTGTGTGGACACGGCTCTGTCTCACACTGGAAACAGCCCATACTGTGTAATCCCAGTGACCTTTCCAAACTCTCTTTGTGTCGACCAAGTTAACTTACCCTGCTTGATGCATTTGTCATTAATAAAAAACAAAACAAACAAAAAAAGACAAATAAAGCCACATGCATGAGGGGGAGGCTGTTTCAGGGGCTGGTGATAAATCAGCCTTAAATTGCATATCCAAACTACTGTATTAAACTAACAAGGCAGTCAGCAGCTCTGGGTTAACTTCAAACGATGGGAGCAGAGCTTGTAGGAGGAGCATGCTGACTGAGATGAATGCTAATGATGAAGATCAGAGAATGAGCCTGTTTCTTCCAAAATGAAACATTTCCTACCTAATGTCTTTTTTCCTTGGGGCACCATATGGAGATTTGACGACTGTGTTTCAGTGCGTGCACAGTAAAAGTGAACGGTAGAGCTCGGTAGAAATGCACACAACACGCAGCGAGTATTGGCGAAGCAGAAATTCTACTTTGACTGACACTGATTCTTTCAGGCCAATACCATTGCCAGTTTTTCAGGTGTTGCTAAAATAAACTCAGCCTTTCACGTTGATTGGAACATTTTTATAGAAAGTATAAGTTTGATTGATCAGTTTAAGTTTCTAATAAGAAAATATTTATATAATCACCAAGCTAATATTTTTATTTTTAAAACAGCTTTTGACAAAACAGCAATAATATCATATGTAGAATATCATAACATTCAGCTTGTTTATAGGATATATAACCTCTGGGCAGGATGAAGGTTTATTTTTCCATAATGGAAAAGTCACTAGAAACAATAAAAGCATAAAGTAAAGAAAAGCAAAAACAACATTTTAAAAATATAAAACAAAAATTATATAAAAACATGAAACAACAGGCAACTGTCAAACAAAAGGATCACAGCAAAAGACAAACGAATAAACAAATCTATTTTTATACCAAAGACTATTTCTGGCACCGCAGAACATCAGTGCAAATCCTGTAAAAATCTGAAGTCTTGCTCATGTTTAGGGCAACAAGTCCTTGTCTCTTATCTGCAGTCCAGCCAAGTTGGTTGGTCCTATCAGCAGGCTGTTATCTTGGTGCCCTCTTAAACCTCAGCACCGTATGAGTTACCTGGTTCTTATCAGTGTCTGTCCTCCATGGAGGATCCATGGCCGCCGGGCTTTTACAGACCCCGAATCGACCTTTCCTTGGTTCACCTCTTCCAGCCTTGCTGGCCTGTTTTACCCTGAGTTCTTGCTTTATCTCTCTCTCATTCACTTTCTCTCCCTCTGACTCACCTTCTCTTGCACCCAATGTCATTGAGTACAAAGAAATCCTATAAAATGAAACTTTTGACTGAAGAAAGAGCACACAAGTCCTCATAAGAGTGAAAAGTTTAAAGTACATAACATACAAAACACCAACACCCATCCCTGATTGAGTTCACGAAGGACCTTTATGCCGTCACTTAGGGTTTTTCCTTTATAGGAACCTAACAAAATGTGTCGAGCCAAGTAAAGCTCTTCATAGGTTTTGTTTCCACTGCCCTCCACCCTCTTTGGCTGTGCATTCTGGGAGCTAAACCTTTGCACACCTCAGGAGGGAGTATTAAAATCAAGTTCCAGGAATGCGAAGCACCCAGGGGGTGCGTGCATGCAGAGCAGTCTCCGGTGACCGGTTAAATGTTCTCTACACACCTTATGCATTACCATTACAAACATGGTGTGTATACCATGCATATTGTGATAAAACATGAACTTCAGTCAGTGGACCTCAGGCAAAGCGATGAAGACGTCATATTTTTGCAAGTCTGTGTTCGGCTTGTTCAGCTACTGTTTGAGAACCTGCTCATATAGTCTCCATTACTGCCTGATTGTTGTTCTATGGAGTGATCCTTCACATCCCGAAGGCACGTGTGTGAGAGGAGAGCAGCCCCTCCCAACACAGAGAAAATACAGTGGAAAAACAAAGCAGGGCCGTCAACCTAGGAGCTTATGTGGAGCAAAGTATGGGGTATACTGCACATTAGGTTCCAATAGTGGAAATGCAGCAAAAGTAAACACATCATACTTAGTTAGAAGACCCATGTCTTTGGTCTCCTCCTAAGTTAATCTCAGTCAGGTTAGCCTAATGATAATGGCACAGAAAGTTATTATTACAACAAGTAAACAAAAAGAAAGAGAGTTCAAACTGTGGTCACCCTTGGCAACAAAGTGTGAGCCAAATCTTTTAAATAACAGGTTCAGCACTACTACACCAACAACCAACAAAACTGGATTTAGACTAAGAATTCAGTCAGTCTGCCACAGCTGTCAAACCAGTTTGTGACTGGTGAATTACATAGTTTTAATGGCCACCAGTTAAATGTGTAGCCTCTGCTAACTTGATGATTTTTGAGCAGATGTCCAGCTCTCCGTCACCTTGGTCTGGCACCTGCCTCAGCTGCAGTGATATTATTTTGCTGTTTTGCTCTCTTCAATTAGGCTACTACGATGAGGTAGCCACACTTGTTTTATTCAGCTTCAGACATGCTGTCAAACAGCATGTGTCCTTATAGTATATGACAGAAAAATGTGAGTGGCAAAGTATTTTTTGTGACACGACCGTGCAAAAACGTTTTCAGCATTACAAAACACAAAACCATAATCAAAGTACCCTAATGTGCAATTAAAAAAATGAAATGGACTCCTCTTTTTAACTCATATTGTGTATGTGCACACTATGAGCAGCCACTGAATATGGACAAACTTGCGCTTTCATTGAAGTTGACAGGAAAATGAAAGAATATCACGACTGTTGATGACCCCCTAATTCTGCCAAATGGCTGATCTCTCACTGGGACATTATAAAAGGACATTCAAGTGAAGTAAATATGGTGTGACTCTTGCTAATTGACAGGCCTCCGAAGCCGCAATATCCTGGGATGATGCCGTCTCAGGTAGTTGCGTGTGTAGTGTAGTGACACTGGTGAGTTTACAGCGGCAATAATTATTGGAGTGACCACAGTGACAACAGAACTAATGAGTACTGACAGCCACACTCCCATGGCTGTTTGTTTTAATAGCCTAAACATCAGGCATGGAATGACACACACACACATACACACACAGACAGTGTTTTCATTCTTTGTGGGGACTTTACATTGACTTACTTTCATTTCTATGGAGATAAAATAATCTCAAAAATGTTACACTATCAAAAATGTTACAAATGCGTGTTTAACGTTTTGTCTGTAACAAGCGATTTGTGTGTGTGTGTCATGAGGATCACAAATGCGTGCTGCGCAATCTGCACGTATAAAGCCATTTGTGTGTGTGTGTGTCGTGTTT
>NW_018128026.1:479449-486781 GCF_001952655.1 Monopterus albus | reverse complement strand
AAACACGCATTTGTAACATTTTTGATAGTATTTTATCTCCATACATTTCTTGTAGACTTATTCTAACCTTACTTGCCTAACCCTAACACTGACCCTAACCTTAAACCATGTTGAGATTTCCTTGTGAAAGGAAGTCTCTGAATTTTAGGCTATTAGAACAAACAGCCATGAGGGTGTGGCTGTAATATAAGTTACACACTGGTGTGATCATTGCACACATGCACACAACAACAGACATGCATATTTGTATATACACAATTATTGAAACTGGAAGAAACAGGCTCATTCAGCCGGATTACAGGTATACTGTTTATAACCACACCACGTTATAACCACACCCTGCTGCTGAGGAGCATCTCGCTGCAACAGTTGAAGGTTATGTGCCCACTTCCTATCCCGCCACCATAATCAGGCTGTGTTTGTTTACCAATGCTGGTATGTTGGTTGTTATGTAATGGCACAGGTAGGGAAACCTGTTTAGTTAAAGGTACAGGCAGCGACATGATCGCCTGTTTATCGATTCCTTCTTATTAAGCGACAGGATGTCTCTGCTTTTGAACACAAAGTGAACAACCTGTACCACTGAGTGAACACTGCTCCAAATGGCCCAGACATCGAAACACAACCTTAATATCAAGTGTGATTTTATGAGTTTTATTTAATCCAGTCATGAATCTACACAGTCTAGATCCAGGAATGAATTTTCAAGCTCAGTGTGATTCAGATGTCCTCTCTGCTGAGTTTCTGGTTCATAATCTAAAGCTGTGGGCTGCTGGGAGGAGACGTTGTCCACATTGTCTGACCACAAACAGGCTGCTGTTATTTGTTTGAAATATTTTGAATTAGGTCTGTCACTTTTTCCAAAAATCATGTTTGAATGATGTTTGCACTGACATGAAATTAATTCAAATTAATTTGAATGCCATCTTTGAAAGAATGTTTGAAATTCGAATAAAAAGTGACAGCTCTAGTTTGAATACAACCCATATGTCACCTCATCCTACACCATTTTGCCGAATTAATGTTTGTTCATTCACAGTACCTCATGGGAAGCTGACAGGTGACTTGGGATAAGTTACTGAACAGCAGCTGTATTTTTCAAAGTCAGCAAAGAGTTTTACCTTCCACAAAGTTTTCTCTGTTTGGTGTCAAATGCACTGAAAAAGCGATTGCTTGAAGGGTTTATCATAAATGTAGCCATAATGTCCCAAATAAATTAAAACATGTCCCTGTTTTCTCTTGTAAACGAGCCTAGAGATCAGCACCCTAGGGACCCAGCATTGCCACAGTTTGAGAGGCAAACACTGCAAAAACACCAGGCTCAGCAGCAAAAAACAACTGCGTTCATTTGCCCGATCATTATATTGTGACAACTTATCTGGCTCTAATTTGGAAATAATGAATTATATTAGCTGCAAATCTTGTTCCCTTCTAATTAGTGGCTCTGGGACCAGGTTTGTCATTTATGAGACGTACGAGAATGGAGTAATTACATTGTATAAATCAATTAGGGGCCTTCAATTGTGTACAGTGTGTTTTCCAAAGCAGATTAAATGGTGCTTATGATAAAGACAGAACCTGTCCAGCACACTGTGAAGTGGGAAATTAAAAGGAGGAAGAGGGAGGAAAGGAGAAGAAAGAGAAAAGAGTCAGCAAGGAAGGAGGACAGATGAATCAAAACAGGGCTACAAGGGCAAGGGCATGCTGAGAGGATAATTTGCACTTCCAACTCAGTGTCTCACATCCAGGCAATGAGACAGACATGTGCAGAAGGGCAGAAAGTGTAAGAAAGTGAAAGCCTGCACTGTCTGGGTCACTCATTGTGGGCCTTTGAATTACGATAATCATTTTAAAATCTTATTTATGTAACAGCCAAATCTGATCATTTCAAAAAGACATAAATTACAAATGTTAAACCATGATTTTAATGCAATAGTAAGTGGACAATGAAGTCTTTCTCCACTGGAAAATTCTGGCCAACTGCACCATGTCAATTAAGGTGGGCATATTTTTTTATGTAGTTTATGTATATCATGTACTATTTTTGCGTATTAATTTATTTACAGATTCTGCAAAACTAATGTAATGTTTATTTTGTACAATAAAACAAGGTGTGCAAAATTAATAAAATAAAATAATTAACAATTAGGGTAAAGAGAGAGAGCCAAATCATTGGCTTTGTGCATCTAAAGAACAGTATAGTTGTTCACCATTATTTTGTGAAGATGGTTTAAATTCTCTTTCTCCCTTTTTGAGTGATTTTCATCAATCCATCCCCTCTCTTTAGCACAGGTGTTAATATATGACTGCGTGAGAAAATACTGATCACCTGCACATTTTTATGGTCCCACCACAACCAACATTTTAAAAATTCAGTAGTTTATTGTAAGTACACCAAAAATAATCACTTGGATATGACCTCACATTACATTTATGCTCTGAAGAACAACAATATAAATGGATCAAAGAAATGAAAAGCTCTTGTTTTATTTGTCTGTAGTCCAATAATGTATTTATTTTCTGTATTCCTCACTGAACAGAAAGTTATCCGTTCACTCTGACCTTTGCCTGGGATGATTTATCAGAAAGGTAATATTGAAATATTTTATGAAAACTGGGTTGGACTGGATTGGACACACTCAAGCCTAAACCAGCAGATCTACTGTATAAGGACTACTACATAGTCCCCTTGCTCCCCTCTGTGCTTTGGGCTTTCTGGTCCCCCTATCCCTGTCACCTTCCTCCCCTACAACACTGTCGTCCTTTCATCTTCTCACTTTCATTTTCCTGGGCTCAGAGAGGTCACCAATGCCTGGGAAAAAAAAGTTATATGTGGATACATGGATCATATGAGTAAGGTTTTGGCTGCGCTGTATGAGTGGAGATTTTAATACTGTCTGCCATTAGAGTGAAGAATTAACGGTAATCTACATTCTATGGGAAGTGGAAACTTTGTGAATGCCCAAGACATTTGTACATTCATAACTGAATTGTTTTATATACCATTACTGCTTTCTATTCCTGACACATTTTATTTTCCTTCCTCAATATATCTTTCCATTTCTTTGCAGAAAACATCACAGTTTTTGTTGAACTGAAAGTGATCAGAGCCTGGGGCATCTATACAATGTATTGCATTCTTTATGGTCCCCATTCAAGAGAGGACAGAGGGGCGCTGGTAACAAATGTGCTGGACATCACTGTATTTTGACATATATAACAATATAATGAACAGAACTGTATTATAAAACCATTTTTGTTCTACTGGCTTACTCTTAAGTACTAAGTCACCTATATTATCCTGTAGTAGAAAGACTGTTAAATGTACACTATAGCTGACATTTGGATATCTCTGAATATTGTTGCAAATGATATTTTCCAATTCCAATCTTCAATTAGCAGTGTGGTGTTTTGACTCCATCATAATTACAAACACAGTGATATTCAGTGGCCAGAGTGGCAAATCACAATTATTGAGTTATTTTCATGTTTGACTTAAAATTTATTATCAGACTGTGTATTCTCTGTATTCAGCTGAACATACTGTAAATCGTGAATGGCGTGAACTTATTTTAAGTTCACAGTTAAACAGTAGAGGTAGTCCAAGTCATAAATATATATTTAAGAAGAAGAAGTTGAGGCTTGCATGAGAAGAAGGGATTTTTAACAAGCCCCTCTTTGGCCTAACTCTTTATCAAATGTCATACTTTCTGGTGGTGACAGAGTTTGCTGGTGCAAGCAAAATATGTTAAATGATTTTGCTGTGAATCCTTTTCAGACTGGAAAAAAGGAGAGGTATAAATGGAGAGAGCTTTTAGCAATACACACCATCACACACATATCATTCTATTATAGGTTTTCAGGTCAGACTGTGCTGAAAAAAAGAACAGAGCATCCTCTGCTGCTGTGTACAAACTTCAGTCCTCTGTTGTACAGTGATGATGGACATATTGATAAGAGGACATCATGATTATAGAGATATTACTTTGGAAATGTTCTTCAGCCCAAAATTCTTGCAATAGAAAAGAAAAACTAACGTTAAAACACTTTATTCACTTGACAGGAAAGGATGATTGCAGAGAGTGAAAAACCACATTGCACAGTCACTAACGGTTATCCCTGCTTCCTATCCATCCAAAACACAAATGCCAAAAGACATGAAACTACATTTAACCTGGTATGTAGACATTACAATCTAATTCCATATACGCTGCTGACATCTGTGAAAAGGAAATCACTGAAAAGACTAGTTTTGCTGGTGCAAGATATAATACAGTCGATAAGAAAGAAGACACCAAGGGAGAATGTTAGGAAGTTATAGAAGAGAGAGATGAACTGAGTGTATTCAGAGATTCTACAAGCTAGTAAAGTTTTATTTTAGGCTGAGACTTCAGCGTTCTCTCTTGTCTGTGAAGTCTATACAAATAACCTCATTATCAATTTTGTTTGACTGTCTGATGCAGAAAGGTGACTTGGAAAAGAGCAGGATGGAGGGTTTAAAAAGGTTTACAGCAGTGCCTATCACAGCTGCTTGCCAAATGTCAGATGTTTCTTAATTGAACTGATGGAAACAAATGTGGGTGGACATTATCTGATTCCTAGAAACTGTCTCCAAGAAATCCTAGCTAGAGAAATGTTTGATGATAGGTTCACCATCCTCAACAAGGACCCTATTGGGGTTTTTGAAACGTGTTGAGCCAAGTGATGTTCGTCATTGGTTCTGTGTTTGTTTCCACTGCCCTCCACCCACTTCAGAGGTGCGTTCACCCCCCAGGAGGCAGTACTAAAATCAAGTTCCAGGACAGGCAGTGAGTGCATGCAGAGCTGTGACTCACGATTGGTTAAATGTCAGTGTTTACACACTTCAACTATTAGCCACTAAAATCTAATAACTCTTCCAACTTGAACCTGTCTAAAATTGTCTTATTAACCATGTGTCTCAAGAACAGCATATGCTGCTGGTTCATTATGTCAGGCCATGGCCCATGATTACAGGCTGCACCAGGTTGCAAAAAGGCTAGTGAAAAACAGACAAACAACCCTGATTATATATGTTTAATGAATATGATCATTCTAAACTGTCCATATCTTTAAGCTTTGAAGTTAGTAATTCATGCTTGTCCATTGGCTCTTTCCTGATAAATTCTCTTCCAGAAAAAGTACCCTTAAGGTAAAGTAAACACAGACTCAAAGCCTGTGAGCAGCAGTTCGCCATCCTGTCCACAGTAAGGTATAGATCAAAGGCAGCGGTTCCTCCTCAATGCCTGGGAACACATTCTTTGATCCTCTGTTGGCTCGACCTCCCTTCAACCTCATGATTTCTAACAAAGGCCTTTGTTCTCATTCTCAGACTTCAAGAAGAGCCCAGATGAGTAAAAACTCCAAAGTTTGAAGACTAGAAGAAATGGGGCAGATTAAGTTTGAGGTAAAAGAAACACTGTGTCAGCAATGGAAGGCAGAAACATTTTTCAGGATACCAATCAAGTGCACTTCACACACACACACAATATATTAACAGAGGTGAAGTATAGGAACTGGTGATAAATTAAATGCCCATGTCCACAAGGCATGAGGGCATGGAATGAATAGTTGGAAATAATATGAATTATATATGCTATGACCTTTGCAATCAACAAATCTCAACCCAATTGAACACCTATGGGAGATCAAATGAGGGACCAAATGAGGGAATATCTTTTGGAACAATGGTGTTCATCCCTCCAGTAGAGTTCAGAGATTTGTAGAATCAATGCCAATGTGCACGGAAGCTGTTCTTGCCCCTGTGAAACAAATGACCAAATGAAAAACAACAAAGCTTTGACAATGGTCCTGGCAAAAAGCAAACTGATTACAGATTATCACTCCATGCAGTAAGAGTACATTATTTCAAGCTCCCTGAATGCACTCTTATCTACACCTCCTTCTGCAACATGCTTTTTAAGCACATTTACTGTACGTTTGAAAATATACTGTAGATAAGAATGATGAAATCATGTTTCACAGAAGAAAAAGCGAGTGGACCTAAACATAGACAAACACAAGACAAGCTGGCAGATGCAGTGAAAGATGACTTTAATAAAAGTGAAAACAGGCTTACTCAAGAGTCCAAGCAGGCAAAATCAACCAGAGAAAACAAGAGTCCAAACAAGCAGAGGTCAGAAACAGACTGAGTTGAAGTCCAAAGGGGAACTGACAAAGGAAGAGTCCAAAAAAATCAAACAAAAAATTAGAACTGACAGACAGAAAACAGACAAACAGAAAACCAGCTAAGTGTGGCTTGAAATCTCTGACTTACTAATGGTATTTTTCTATCAGCACAGGTCAGCCCGTTTTAATCATACTGAACCAGGTGAACACAGGTTGGCCTCTGTATCTACTTCTAGCAGCAGAGGGTAATGGTGCTGACTCGGGGTTCAGCCAACCCTGGCTCCATCCAGGGCCAAACTCTGCCTTCAGCAGAGCCAGCTCATCAAGACACGTGACTGGCCAAAATTTGGCATCTCTCCAGAGAGATGCATTTGAAGATTATTACATGTTGATGTGATTGCTGTACAATAAGGATCCTTTTCTACAAGTAGCCTAGTTTGAAAGTTCATGAAGAAGTTACAGCATGATCTGTTCTCTGTGCAAAATGCCACAATTCTGTCCCAACAAACACTTATAGGATGCCGTCATATTGACAACAATGAGTTCACATCATAATAACAGCAATCTCCAAACACACACACACACACACACACACACACACACACACACACACACACACCTGCAATCCAATCCCTTCTCTGCAATAGAACATAATTTCACGGGCCTAATATGAAACCAAATCTACAACTGCACTCCACTCTGCAACCTCTTTCACTGACAATCATCATCTTGCCCCCTGTGACAAACAGTGTCAGGGACTCTGTAAGAGGACTTTGGCCTTGCGCTACACTGCTCCAATCAGAGTGGAAGAGAAATATTTATACCTGCCAGACAGACAGACTGATGTTTAATTCATCAGTTTAAAAGTGTGGCCCTGCTGACCCTGGAATCTGGGAGACAGAGGCTTCTCAGGGTTTATGACCCCTCATTAACACTCAACAGCGACACACTCCTCTAATGGGTTCATTTGTGTTCATGTGTTTGCATGACTGGATTTTTTATGATCAAGATTGTGCAGTATATTTTGGGGAAATGTATTCCACATAATATACAGTTATTTTTGGTCTGTGCAGCTGCTACATAAGTTTGTAGGCATCTGTTGATTTACTGTATGTGTAGGGGTTTTCATGCCATGAAAAATAGCCACTGTGGCAGGGTTTCTTTGCCCCTTCACCCTTCTGTTTG
>NW_018128026.1:471877-479433 GCF_001952655.1 Monopterus albus | reverse complement strand
ATGCCATATTACTCTCAAGGCACCACTTCGATACAACCCTTTAAACCTTTAAACAACATTAACTTACTGTTAAGCAGATAAAGAGGTGTGGTGAATAATGGCAATGAAATGATGGTTTGTAAATTGAGAGAGATGAATGGAGGATAAATAAGGGGACCAAACCCTTCCAACCCACCATTTTTGATGCTGTCATAGTCTCAACACTCTTGACCTTATCTAAACCTGTTGCCCCCCCACATTTTTTTTTGCTCAAGAACTATGTATGACATACAGATACAAAGCTGAAAGACTAGTTGAACAACTGATATCAGAAATAGAAATAAAAATGCAACATGGCATCACCATTTATTTATTATGAAGGACTTCCTGTCTGCTTGCCAATTCATGTGTCCATATATAAACAGGCAGTGACTATAACAAATAACATAATGAAACATTCAAGATGCTTGCTGAAATCACTCTTAACATACTTAGAAGTTACAAAAAGGGATTCGAAGATAAAGGAACATCCTGAGTCTCTGTCAAGTGTCTTTTATCAAAAGTAAGCAGGAGAAAACAGATGGGGGAACTAAATTGGTATTCAGTCAGTCTTGGTGTTGCGTGCCATCTGTTGAGAATAAAATGGCACCTTCAGATTGCAGCGGATAGATGAGAGGGCTCACTGCAATCATCCTGCTAAAGCCACAGCTTCTTGGGCTTTACAGTTGTTAGAGCAGAGAGCTATTTTCATTCAGTGGCACAGCCTTGATGATGCCTAGTATGCATTTTGTGTGTTTTATGCTGCAATGTGTGAAAATTCATGCATGAATAAGAGTACACACATGCACTAGTTGACAAGTGCAAGCATCACAAATTTAAATAAACCCTAAACCATGCAAAATGTATCTTAAATAAACAAATAAATGACATTTTTTTGCCTTTGATAATAAAATTAAAGCCCCCAGTAACTTGGTTTCAAATCTTTCTACAAAAGTAATAATGTTTGACTAAATAAGCATTGAAAGACAAAGTTAGGACAAGACAAACATAGTTATTGTATAGTAAACATTCAGAACTCTTATTAGCTTGGCTTATGTGACTCACTGGGACTGTATGTGTGTGTGTGTGCTTTGATGAGATTTGATTGACAACAGCCTGCCAACATATGAACAAACAACCCATTCTCATTATATTATTCCATAAGATAAACCTTGATAAATTTGGGAATTCATTATCTTCTCTTCAACGGCAAGCTGCCCAGGCCCAGAGGCAGCAAAAAGGCACTGAATCATCATGCTCCTTGCACCATACTTCAGTTGGGATGATGTTTTCATGTTGGTATATGATGCCATTTTTATGCCGCAGTGCCACATGTTCTTTGAAAACAATTCAACCTTAGGTCCATCAGTTTCACAGCAGACAAAACATTTTCCCTGTAGTGTTGTTGACTATCAAGGTTAAGGCTCAAAATAAAAGATGCCCCACTGACCCAGCAAAAACAAAAAATTAATATTGTATCAGAGGCAATTTTTGAACAAAGGAAAAAAGTGCAATGATAAACAGGTGATTATATTTATTCATCACAGAAAATTAATTTAGTGAACTCCTTGTGTCCTTGCTGTTGCTAATGGATCATTACTGGCTGAAATCTGTATTTGTGTTCACATCTGTTTATGTGTATGGGATTAAGAGGGATTCTGTGCACTTTGACAAGGTGAAGATAGTGTGCCTTGTGTTGCATTGCTTGAGATTGTGCCAGTGTATATATATCACTTGGTAAGTGTGTACAGTACAGTGTTTATGACTATGTTATAATGTTAACTAGGGGCTCCATGCCAAGGGCCTGCTAGGTGGCACTGATAACTGCTGCAGACACAAAGCTGTCAGAAAGGACAAATGATTTTCATACACACACACGTTGTGTTTTCATTCCTCGTGGGGCCTTTACATTAACTTACATTCATTTCCTGTAGAGTTATCCTAACCTTAACCATAACCACTACTTGCTTAACATCTAACACTTAACCTAACCTCATTCTAACCCTAAATCATGTTGGCTTGCTAAAATTCAGTGATTTCCTTGTGGGGACTAGTTTCTGGTCCCCCAAGGATGGCCAAGTCCCCACAGGTTTCAGTCCTCATGATGTAAGTAATACAAAGGCACACACACACACGCACACTACTTAGATCATTGTGACATTGTGTCTCTTGTTTGTCCCAATATTTTGTCTTTTGTCCCATTCTTATATATCTCATACTGATTTTGATAGTTTCTGAGCTGACAATAGCAATATACTTTATCACTGCAAACTTTAATGGTTTGAATTTCTACGTAATAAATGCTAACATTTAATAGCAACAGTACAGATGTACTCAAACACAAGCACACATATACACACAGAGAAGAACTGCTGTAATTGTTACTGTGAGTAGTGCAGATGTGTAGTCAGTAAGACAGATGCAGGGGTCCAACTCTAGTACTACTGGTAAATTTGCATGAGCTACTGTTTGCTTGTCAGTCATTAGGACATGCTCAAACTCACAGCACCCTGGCATCTCAAACGCTCCCCCTACAAGGGAGCACAGGCTTGTGTCTCTGAGAAAGAACGTGAGCGCAGCTTGTGTGCCGTGGCTTGATTTATACATAAGGCTGTATTGCACCATGATAAAACTGGAACAGCCTTATCACGGTGCAATACAAGACAAAACAAGATGCCACTGCCTGCACAGCCAGAAAACTCATTCAAGTGGACATTTTAATTTTCATTTGTTTATGAGAAATAGTCAATGCACAAATTCATTCATGCTAAAGGAAAAGCACTAATTTGTACATATAATACAGGCATCCAGAAGCTTAATAGAATAAGTCAGGCATGCCTTTACATTTATCTCTGCGCATTCCTTGTTAATTTCCATAGCATTTTACTGCCGTTTGCATGAGTAAGCATTGAAGCCAAGAGCTGACAAAATAATAAGGTGCAGAAAAGAATCTAACTCCAGTATAATTATTTAAATACAAGGGGGGAATGAATACATGCACATACAGCACATGCTTATATGCTGCAAGGCACATAAAGAACAAATTAACATGCATACATTAACATTAATATGCACACTGTTACTGTAAGCGTGTGTATGTGTGTTTTTGCAGACTGGTTTAGTGTCTGAGTTAATTATTGCTCATGTAGGCATTAAAGTCAGGGCTGGTGAGAGTAATGGTTTGTTCATGTTGTCAGAATGAGGATAATAGGGCTGTAAAACTCAGAGTTCCCTTTTCATATCTCATGCATGACTACAGCACCTTAAAGCAGCACACGTGGACACATACTTTGACAAAATGGTTAGATATTGTAAGCAAAGCAGAAATCTAAACAGATAAGAGCTGAAGACATGTTGGGTTTCAGACAATGTGCTGTTAACAGTGTGCTCTGTCCAACCTTGTGAATGTTTTCTTATGTTGTCTTAACTGTATTTTTGCCCCCAGAATTCATAGTTGATCCTTGTTCAGTGGGCAACCTTGTGAGGGTTAATCAATAACTTTGAAGTTGGTGAGTAAAATGACTGCAGATCAATAAAACTGCTACCTGGATTAAACCAACATGATTGTCTCTCCTAGAAACAGATGGATAAAGCTTTGGTCTGGAATAAAAAAATCTATGAAAAGAACATCAGATAACAGAGACTTTTTGAGACTAGTGGTAAAATGTCAGCATATTGTATTAAACATGCTGTAGCACAGCAACTTATCCAAAACATCATGTCAAATCAATGTAACTTCACGAAAACTGATTCAAAAAGCGTTTAGCACATTTTCCCCTACATAACAATTTGATATCTTTATTTGGTCCTTATTTTTTAAATATGAAAATGACTTCAAAACAGCCCAACCTAAAGCCACCACACCCTTGTTTCACATACAACTCATGGTTGTGTGTGTTGATTTAACATACAGCTAGTGTGTGGTATGGAATTGTTTACTGATTCAGAGAAAAGCATATCCCTCTTCTCCTGATAGAAGCTATACGCTGACACTACCTAGCCTCTGTATGTTCCAGGGTAGAAAAGTATAGCATTACAAGGATAAGCAACCCAATGTAATTACTACATTTAACAACAAGTCCTCCAAACCTATATGACTCATATATTCTAAGCATGTTTGACCTTTACCTTTCATAGGAACCACAGGAGCATCTCCTGAAATAGTGCTACTGCACTGACAGGAGGGAGTGCAAGAACTCCACCAACATTAATGACAATATTGTCATCCTGGAAACACAACAGCAAGCACAGAAGATCACTGTCATTATTGAACCTGACATAATGATTATGAAACCATCATTATTTCATTATGTTTAGCCACACAAACTACTTGGTTGGGTTTAGGCACAAAATGTACTTGGTCAGGTTGGGGAACAAAGACTACTTCAAAAACACACGTCACACATTGGAATTGGTACAGCTGGGAGAAAACATTTACAGACAATTATTGACTTGATTTATTAAAATGTGTGCTAAATCTTAGTTTATGCAACTTTAAGCTGAAAATTAGCACTAAATCTCCATTGTTTACTTTTACTTTTTCTTCAGTGTGTTATTGTTGTAGTCAAAACAAATAAAAACATTTATTATTGCCCATCTTTGTGTCTTTTTTACTCAATTGCTGACACTTTTTTTGTGATTATTCATTTTTACTTTGATTTTATAAGCATCTTTTGAATTTATCTGTGGAGCTAAAAACTTTCAAAGCAGCTCCTCTGAGACTATCTTCTGCCTCCTTTCCAACTAGAAAGCTGACCCTCAAACTGTACAGCACCTACCACAGCACTATAGTTTCTCTCTTTTGTCTGTGCAAACAGTAAAAATGCAGGAAGCAGCAAAAAAAAGAATGTACAAAAGACCAATGAGGTTGGAAGGTGTTTGAGATCAGTGATGCCAGGGATGATGGGATGCAAATGGATGCATGAAGTGTTTACACATGGCTAATTCCCACCTGTCATTCAAGCGGAAGTCCCAGGAGATGGTAAAGCAACCTCTCAGACATAATGGGGAGAGGGAGGGAAGACAGGGATGAGAGGATACGAGGAAGGTAGAGAGGAGGGGAAAAGAGATGTCATGAAAGAGAAAGGGAGAAAAGGAAAACATTCAGGAGACTGTCCCACTGGTTAACTTCCTTAATATTATTATAACATACTATAGATTGCATGGGTCATAATTGATAAGTGGAAAAAAAAAACTTGTTTTACTGTATGAAAATTTCCACAGTTCTAAATCTTGGCCAAAAGGATCTGCCAGTGCAATTTGTTCATCACTTAAGAAGCATAGATTTCTGGCTTTACACACCCTGTCACAAACATTCACACTTGTACGTTGCCTGGCACTCTCTGATGCGTAAGCCACTGAGCAGCCTTTCACTTCTGCTTCCATCTAGAAATCAATCTTTCTATCACAAGGCTGCCTCTCTGTCCTCTATGTTACTGCTGCTGATCATGCATGCTCATTTACAGAAGGCAGATTTATCAGTTCTCACTGCGGTGTCGATCATATCCACATGAAACAACAAAAATTGTAATTTAAAATATAGTACTTTAAATGACTGTATTGTTGTAGACCATGATGTTCAAAAATATACAGAGTGAAACAAACATCATTTTATGGCCTGTGAAGACAATTACAGCAGTTCTGTCAGATGAATTTGCTAAAACACATCTGGTCCGTCAAGGTGTTCAGTTTTCAATGTATATAGATGTTGTTGCTGGTTTGGATTCTTTGACAGCTCTAGCTGTTTCTGAACATGTTGGGGCCCTATGCAAGATTTTAACCCCCCCGACTCCAAAACCCATTAATAAAGGTAGACTGAATAAATACAATAGAAAAGGTTACAGCACAAACAGGGCTCCGGACTAACATTTCATACTCATGGCACTAGACAAACTGTCTGCACCAGGCTGACTGATGGCAGACATGTACTGGAAAAAACTAGTTCTTATGTTTTCTCATCAGGAAGTAATCAGCAGCATTTTATGTATAGATTTATGGAATTAATTGATTTCGCTGTCTCGCTACAGAAAGTTTGCAACAAAAATAAAAGGAGATTTGGGTAACTCTAAAAAAAAGATTGAGTGAGAAAGTGGCAGGGAGACAGCGAGCTGGGGCTGGTTGTATGAGGCAGTGAGAGTGGGAAAGAGGGAGTCTGTGAACCTTGTGTTCTGATGAGCTGTCATCTTGGTATTATGCAAATGCAAAGCAGCTAGTTCACACAAGGGTCAACCTGACAGGAAGTCAGGAAAGCGCTAGCCAGTCATAGTGGATCCTCGCTGTCAGCAGAGAGACAGCCCACCAGGCACAAGGTTTTTATAAGGACAAGCTATAATCTGTAAAGTTTGGTTTCTTCTTTCCTTTCAGTGACACATTGATTATGCAGGGCATTTTATATTTTAGTTTATCATTTAATTAAATGCAAAGGCCTAATAAATGTTTAAATATTATTAAATTGTTAGCTATTGCTGCTTAATTGAAATGAAAGTAATTGTGATCTTCTTTCCCATATGGAAGCATAGCATAGCAATGAGTGCATTTTTAAATAAATAAAGAAGTGAAAATTAACTGAAACTCATAAATGTATCATTAAGTAACTGGTTAATTATCTTTATAATACAAAGCCTGAAGAAAACAAATATTTCATTTTGCTAATAGAAAGAAAAAATACAGTCATTCAAGTCAAGAAACTCAACTTTTAAGTCAACATGGATGAGAAGTCTCAAGGATTCTCAGAATTATAGACATTTGGACATTTCCATGGTAAATGAACAAACTCAGATGAGGACAATCTAACACAATCCAAAGCTCAAGAACAAACAAGAAAGTGGACCTTGAACTGAAGCTGGTTGTCATACTGATCAGACTGAGAGTATAGCGGTTGCACCATATTGCACCACACAACATGTACAGTTTCAGTATGGCAGCATGTGATTATCTGTTGTCAGCCTTCTCAGAAGGCTTCTGTTTGACCTTTTAAAACATTTAAAACCAAATGTCTTAGTTGACCATCACCTTTATTCACGTTTCATTTCCACCTTCTCTCCTTCATGACTGAGACTTTGGAATGGTTGAGTCTGCCCTTCCACCTCTATTCACCAGGCAATACCAGATACTGACAGGCAGATTTCTTTTCTAAATCAACTCTAAACAACAGAAAGGGCAGCAAGTTTGGATTTAATCACCTCAAACACACACAACCGCCCCAAGACTCCCACTCTGACTTCAACCCTAATCCACAAGTCCACCACCTGTCAGTGTGATCCCGTCCCTGCTGGGTTTGTTAAAGCCTGCCTGCCATGTATGATACACTGTATATTCCAGGTTCTTGTTGAAGAATTACATGCTTACACTAACATCTTTTTTTTAAGCATTCTCAAATAACTATAACTAAATAATAACATCTGGTATTCAGATGATCTCGATGACTTTAGATGTAAAAGCCTCTACCACCCCACCTCCCTAAGGAAACCTGAGGAGGTTTTAGGGTATAAGGTCAGAGGGTCACCTGTGAGGCAAAGTAATATATTTTAAATACTCTT
>NW_018128026.1:447762-471814 GCF_001952655.1 Monopterus albus | reverse complement strand
ATTAAAAAACAACAAAACACTTTCCACCAAATTCTTATTCACCATTTTCAATTTATTTACTGACATAAAAAGATACAGTCTCTGCATGACTTTCTTAACAATGTATGTTGTATTTTCCTTTGTTAAATTAAAGTGACCATCAATCACATTCCAAGATAGTTTCTGTGGGGGATTCAAAGGCTGCAATTTATCAGAAGTGGCTTGTGTGTTGCTGGATAAACAACACACAAATTCTTTGGTTTCATTTGCAGTTATTTTAAGTCCACTCTCCTCACAGCAGAATTGCAAAAACATAATAAAATTAATTAAAATATATACAATCTCAAGATCAAGCAAAGCCAGCTGCATATTATAACAAACTAAACTGACAGTCTTGCATTTGAAATGTACAGTATAGTTGTTCAAAGGAAACAACAATGGTGATAAAATGTGGTGCACTTGTGTCTAAAGTCCTTCGGCTAAAATGACCATATGGGCATTTGTCCTGACCCTCTGATATGACCCACACAAGTGTAACAGAGGCTACTGGACCTTAGTTGTCATTGTAATGGTTATGTGTTTGAGGTTTAGGCACAAAACAGGTTGGCAGGTTTAGAGAAAAATCATAGTTTGTGTTAAACTAACTAAAACTTCCTTAAGATTAGAGGACCGTCCTCATTATGGTTACATAATGTTTTAATAAGTCATACATCCACCCCTCACCACCCCACCCCAGCAAAATGAACTTTGCGAGTCTCTATACTACATCACCCAACTTTTTTCTTTACTCTTGCCATGATTACTCCCTGCTATGAATTGCTTTAAGGGCAACGTACACTCAGAGGTGCAAACAGGATAATAGTGTATCCTTACGCGATGTAAGTTCATCAAACAAACAATATTATAACATGCTATGTAAACATATTTGGCAATAATATACTAGACAAAGTAAGTGTAACTGTAACTATGGCACCTTCTTATAAACATAAAAAGAAGCTACACATGCTGGCATCCACCTACTGTATTTACACAAACACAAGGAGATTCAATCCACTTATTCAGTCCAATCAATTCAGACAGCTGGCAGGATATACAGTTTTGTAGGTGGAAAAAAGTACATGTATAAAGTGATAGATACACTACAGAGTGCAAATGTGGGATGATGTGTGGGAGCGGTGTGCTACGAAAGGTGTTGCATGAATATGTAAAATGAAATAAAGTTTTTAAAAAGGGGAAGAAAACTGAGGAGAATGAAACCAGATGGAAAATTTAGCTAAATCTGTTTTTGAAATATGCCACAGTATGTAGAAAAGAAGGTATGCCGTTAGATATGAAAGGTGGCAACTACTGTGTCAACGTGTTTAAAATTGCATGGCCAGGCTGTAGAGGATTTCAAAAGAATTCAAATGCAGGGTTCAGCAAGAGTTTATTTTGGAATAATAGTAGAAGCTAAGGTGAAATTTAAGGAAATTACATATTCCTTATTCATCCCCTATAATTAAAGACAGTGTGATCATTTTTTCCAGTGGTTTTGTTATGCTTTTATCAACCCTATTATCTGGTAGTTCATCTGTATAGCAACAACCAGTGTTCTAAGTGGCTAACAGCAAGTGATCAGGGCTTCGGGCCTTTCTCACAGGCACTGTAACAGGGCACCAGTCCGTTTCTGGAAATGACACTCTTCCTCTAATAGGGGTTTGTTTATGTCCCTAGTAGCAACCACTACTTGCACAGACACAGATCAGTTGCTGCTTAATTGACATTGGTACATGTGTTACTTCATCATAGCCCTGACCAAGCAAATACAAATCATTCCCTTCACCATCTCTCTGCCCCTGTTGGAGCATTATCTGCTGATACTCCATTATTACAGTAGCTTTTTTGAGACTGTTGTTTGTAATTTGAGATATTCCATTAGTTTATATGCATCCAGTTTAGTGCTGGCCAAAGAAGCTATGACACTACTTAACTGAGGCTAATGTGTGGCTTATAATGCCACATTCTTAGTTACGGTCTGTCTCACTATTCTTGCTTTTCTGTTTCGTCTCTAGTCTTGTGGACATGTATATTTTCTGTATTCATTGCTGTATAGGACTACTTCCGGGGACTTCTCCGTATGGAGTTCATATTATACAGTAATTTATAATTTCACTACCTTTGTCGTCTAACACTTGTTTATGGTCTCTTATCTTTTCTGATTTTATTTTCTGTCACTGAGTTTTATGACTTTTGTTTAGTCCTGTTTCACAGGCCTTTCAGTAATAGGCCTACACTTATCAGAACAGGCACTGTCTTGCAGGGAAGTAAATTTGTGGCAAAATATCAGAATCAGAATCAGCTTTGTCGGCCAGGTGTGTTGGATTCAGGAGGAATTTGACTCTGGTACAGCGGCTCCCGTTGCATATGTACATGTCCTTATGTAAGGCAGCAGTGGGTAAGTAAACAATGTAAGGCTGAGAACAGAAGTAAAGAAGTAATGTATAATCAAGCAAAAGGAATATCAACAGTATCTTAAAACTTTTTTGTTTGACATTGCTTACATAAAAATTTGTCTCCAAATGATTTCTGTCATCCACTGTGATGAATAAAATGTATTACAGAGACATATTAAATATAAATACAGTATATAGATAGTTAAATGGAATTTGGAACAGATGAGAGAAGGTAAAATGACGAGTACTGGAGAGCAGCAGTATAGCAACAATAGACAATGAAATACAGAGAAAACAGCAAAGAGAAACAGCAAAGAGGGAAACAGCATACCTTAATTTCCTCATTGATTAACCCTGCTAATGTGCTAATCTAGCCTGGTACGCTTTTTCTCTGCAACACCAGCCTCATCAAGAGCTAATTAGCTCCTCTGCAGCTCACGGTCATCCATCATAACAGGACAGACACACTCATCTTTTCTCCTTAATACTGCAACACACTGCAGCCTTCTCCAGTCAATATACTTTCCCATGCGGAACTACTGTAGAATAGTGGTCTTCCTACGATCGATAGGCCATGGGAGTGGGTGTAAGGTGAATGAAGTTCATAGGCTCATTCATAAGCAGATTGAAATAGAATGTATGGGTATCTTTTTTAATAAAGCCAAATATGAGTTGTTAAAACTTCTATTATGCTGAGTGTGCAGGAGTTTCCACAGAAAACATCATCAGTCTAGAACATGAAATTCTGGATCAAGGTCAGCTGTAGAGTATTGTGATTTTTGTTGTACCAGTCAATAGTTTTGTACTTACTGTAAACATGTTTATTAATATTGTAACTCACAAAATCAATTCCTGGTTGTAATATAAGCTTCTAATGACATTTTGCATTTATAGGTTTATTCAGTAATGGGAGTATTATACATTATACTGTAGGTGGACACCTGTTTGAGTTCCTCTCTGGATGTAGATGGCCATAACTACATTCAGGGCACTGAGAGTCATGTTATAGGCTGTCAAGGTATTAGGGGGGATTGTATCTATCCAGGGCTGCAGCTGCCTTCACTTGTGGTTACTAATAGTTATACAAATGACATGCACTTGAGAAACAGTTTGTCAACAACAGTCTTCCCACAGGAACCTGTGTTGTTAGGGTACCATAATGTTGAAAAATGGACCCAAGGTTATGAGAATACATTTCATGCATAAAGATTGAGAACTTATAAATATAAATGTAGCAGTTTTAAATGGTGGTTAGCACTGTCACAGCAAGGAGATTCTGGGTTCGAACCTGCTAACCGACTCGACCCTTTCTGTGTGGGGTTTGCATGTTCTCCCATTGCCTGTATGGGTTTTCTCTAGGTATTCCAGTTTTCTCCCACAGTCCAAAAACATACAGGTTACACTGACTGATGGCACTAAATTGATGTGACTGTGAGTGTGAGCGGTTAGGTTCCAGCAACCCCAAACCCCTCCCTTACATTTGAAATGTAAGAGAACAGGTTATCCTTCCAGTGCAAATACACCGAAAAGGCTAGCAACCCACTGTGTATGTATGTTTAATGTCTCTCCAAAATAGAGGATTAGCTCATTCATGCATTCCTCATTCATTCCAGCTTTTACAGCTTCATAAAATCAGAACAGATTTGTACTGGGCAATAAATGGATTATTGCAGTAATATATAAAATGTTTTAGCTAAAGGCTCTGTGTCTATACTGTGACCTGGAAAGGTATGGCTCTCATCTGTATCTCTCACATACATTACTATACTGCACCTACTGTTTACAAGCCTTCTCACACACAGCTATACACCATTTATCATTTCAGTGGCTTCTGCACATAGTATACAAAACTATCACAGTAAGATAACCAGCATTTCTTTTCATCCAGCCCCCAAAGCACAAACTGTAACATGTCTTCGTGTCACTGTCATAACAAGTCATATGCACGCCATCCATTTATTATACTATTTAATCCCTGTTAAGGGTCACTGGCAGATGAAAGAGCAGAGTATACCCCAGCCAGCTTGACAGCCTGTGACAAGATTAATACATAAGATATACAATTGCATTCACAAGAGAGTGCATCCACTTCACCTGACATGTGAGGATATGCACACAAACACAGAGGAGGAAAATCTGCAAACTCCACACAGAAAAGGTTCAGATTTAAAAAAAAAAGCTGCAGGAATGAAGCCATCAACCTTTTGCTGTAGGGCAGCCACTGAGCCCTCAAGTCACCCACACTGCATGTAAAACCTTTTACAATAAATAATCAAACCCCTCAGAAAAAGTAATTTATCTGCTGAAGTGAATTTAAGTACATGCAAACTGGTTGAAGTATTCCTCAGATTTTGAAATGTTGTTCTCCAGGGTGTGTATGGCATGCAGTGGGCTGAAACTTGAGAGGTAATTGGATATCAGAGGGTTCCTGAAGGAGTTTGGGTATAATTTCTAATCAGCAGCAGACTCTCAAAAGACGGTCTCAAAGGAGATCAGGTGGACTCTTGAAAGTAAATTTTCATGAGACCAACAAAACTATCTAAGGAGCTCTGGTACTCATGAATGTAGGATTTTCAGTTCATTTTGCTCTTACTGCCACAAACCAAAGAATCTTATTTTTCATCTTCTTATAATACCAATAATCCAAAGATGATTTTACAGATATGATAGGTAACTTAAGTTATGCTTGTTTTTACTAGGATTATATTACAGTGGAGCGAAGGTGCTGATTTATTAACCCGTGGACAATGTACGTTTGCCCACAGGTTAATAAATTGTCCTGATTTGATGTTTCTGGAAGGAAAGATCAAATCAGTACAAAGGCCACAGAAGCAGTATGTCTTTGAAAACACAATCTTAAGAGGAAAGCAACAAGTCCTCTCACCTACAACCCATGTGGTTGTTGGTCCCTTCCTTCCAATACAATCCATAGGGGGGAGTCTCATTAAATAGCACTCCTACAGTAGAGAAACTGCAAACTCCTAAAGAAAGAACTGTAACGATTCTGCCAAGCTTTGCAGTCCTTTGTTGTCATGGAAACAGCCATAAACATGATGGCTAGCAGCAAGCGACTGGAGCTCCATTATCTTGGAAACTGTCACAAATATGACCTTACAAATATGAAACTGTCACGGTTTTATTAGGTTTTGCCACACAAGCTACTTGGTTAGGTTTAATCACAAAAGCTACTTGATTAGTTTTAGAGAAAAACTACATTGTTATGTTTAGGAACAAAAAGTCTTGAAAAACTCATGCCACACACTGGAACTGAACTCAACTCTTCTGAAGGAACGTCTTCCGTTTTGTGTACTTAGTCGTCCACCCCAACGTCCTCCTGATCCAAAATTTATGATGTTACATTGCTTATTCCTTGTTTTGTGTCATATATAGTCACTAGATGTCATCAGATTATAGCAAGTAACAGTTTGTTCCATAACTTGCTGGCATAAATGATGTATACTCTCGTATTTTACAGTACAGAATATTCCTTAATGTGATTAATGGGTAAGCCTTCCAGTACACAAGGCTTCTCTTCATCCTATTATTTAGAGAAAGGGACTATTCAGATGCTCTAAATTCTCATCTTACATACCGATTTCTCCAAACTATTGGCCCTGACACAGACCCCCTCCGTCCTTACTCCCGGCTGGTGAGACGCTCTGATTGATGGTCTTCTCTGGTGAATCTTCGGCCTGTGGACCGGACCGACTCATCTCAGGATAAGCTAAGCCTGCTCCGCTTTGCTCTTCTTAATGTTAGGTCTCTTAATAATAAGTCATTTATACTTAATGATTTTATTACCACCTACAATTTGGATGTATTTCTGGTCACCGAAACCTGGCTGAAGCAAGAAGAAAACTGTTGTTTCTCTGAACTTTTACCCCCCGATTATCGATTTTTCAGCGCTCCTCGCCTTACTGGGAGAGGTGGTGGCCTAGCATTGGTTTTTAAACATATTCTGAAATGTCCATTCCTCGTCCAACTGCCCCGGCCCAGAGCCGCAGGATTATCACATCCTCTACACTATCGGACTTTGCAGCAGCCTTTTAGGCCTCAGATTTATATTCTTTAGGAATACATCATCCCACTCTGCCTCCAGAGACTCTCCTCGCTGCATTCGACTCTACCTGTGTCCGGATTATGGACTCTATTGCCCCGGCCAGGAGAAAAAGAATTAGAAACTACTGGGACCCCTGTCTCAATGACACTACTCGTGCCTATCGGAGATGTTGCAGACAGGCAGAGCCCAAATGGAGAAAGGACGGTCTACAAATCCCTAGGCCCTAGGCATTTTGAGAGACAGCAGTCAAGCCGTCACACTTATCAGAGAGCTGTGAATGGTGCTAATATTTATCTAATGTCATTTTGGAAAATAGGCATCAGAGAGTGTTGTTTAAGACCATTAATGCTGTTATTAATCCCTCTAGTGCTGTACCTGTTGAAGCCTCGAATACTATTTGCAATGACTTCTTAATGTACTTCAGTGAGAAAATTTGGGCCATTAGACAGAGCGCCCTGTTTTCTTTACCTTATACTCTACCTGCGACCTTTTCCTCCCATACTTTTACCTCGTTTGCCCAGGTGTCCATTGCCCAACTTAAAAAATGTGTGCTCCAGCTTAAACCCGCTTCTTCTCCTCTAGACCCCCTCCCTGGGAAGATTATTAAAGAATTCATTGACACTATTGCTCCTCTGGTGGTTATCTTCATTAACTCCTGCCTGAGCTCGAGCTTAGTTCCTGCACCCCTTAAGCATGCAGTAATTAGACCATTGATTAAAAAGCCCAACCTCAATTCGACCATATTAGGAAATTTCCATCCAATATCTCTTCTGCCAGCTCCAAGCGCACCTTGATCATTTAGAAATCATTGACAAATTTCAATCAGGGTTAACTCAAGGTACACAATGATATTGCATTAGCCCTTGATGCTGGATGCCCAGTCATTCTAGTGTTGCTGGACCTATCGGCCACCTTTGACACAGTAGACCACTCTATTCTACTTGCAAAGCTCGACCACCTCTTTGGCCTGGGAGATAAGGTTTTAAGTTGGTTTAAGTCGTATCTTGCCAACAGAACCTATTCGGTCATCATCGGCGACTATTCTTCCAACACAGCTCCTCTGACCTCAGGCGTCCCACAAGGCTCCATTCTGGCTCCTCTGCTCTTTTCCTTATATTTGTCTCCACTTGCCGCTATCACATCTAGGCATAACGTTTCTTTCCATTTTTATGCTGACAATATTCAAATGTATATGCCTTTGGTACAACCTGAATCAGGCTCGTTTGCTTCACTGCAGAACTGTATGCGTGAGGTCAAAATCTCCTCTATTTAAATGAAGAGAAAACTGGATGCATTCTTATTAGCTCTGCCCCAGCTGTGGTTACATCCAACTTAGACACTTCTGCCCCCCCATTCTCAAACGTTGTAAAAAATGTGGGTGTCATATTTGATACAAATTTTAACTTCAATAAGCAGATTAGGTCTGTGGTAAAAACTAGCTTTTACCAAGTTAGATTGTTAGTCAAGGTAAAATCATTCCTATCTCCTGCGGATTTAGAAAAAGCCATTCACACTTGTGTGACCTCCCGGCTTGACTACTGTAACGCCCTCTATGCTGACTAGGCTCCAACTGGTGCAAAATGCAGCCGCCCGTCTGCTCACAAACACTCGTCAGCAGGCCCATATCACCCCAGTCCTGCTGTCTCTCCATTGGTTGCCGGTAAAATGGAGAGTGGAGTTCAAGATCCTGCTTTATGTGTTTAAAGCCGTGCACGGCCTTGCCCCCTTGTATTTATCGGACCTCCTGTCCAGATATGTCCCTCGCAGAACTCTACGGTCGTCAAGTCATCTCGCCCTCGTGGTTCCCTTTTTTCATTATAAGAAATGGGGAGGTCGCACTTTTGCCGTGCATGGCCCTAGACTGTGGAACTCTCTACCCCTAGATGTTCGCGCTGAAACGGAGCTAGGAGCGTTCAAGTCAGCTCTAAAAAAACTTATTTTTTTTAAACAAGCTTTTAATGTTTAGTCTGTTTTATCTGTCTTGTAGGCCAGTGGTCCCCAACCTTTTTATCACTGCGGACCGGTCAACTCTTGATAATTTTACTGTGGCCCGGGGGGGTACGTAGAGTGTTTATATTGTAAATATAATAATAAATGTGAATTCACTGTGTACTTGTATGCAACTTTATTAGCAGCTTCCTCGTAACATTGCACCAACAACATAACATGAGTATAACATCAAAGTCTCAGTTTTCAGTGCTGTGGTGGCGATCTCAGGGTATTCTGTCATGACTTTAATCCAGAACACAGACAGAGTTGTTGTCTTGAACATACCTTTAAGGCCGCCGTCATTTGCGCTCTCCAGCATTTGATCTTCTTCTTGCACAGACATGCTGGATTCACCTGGTTTGTTGACAGATGGGTTGCGGATCCATTCCTTGGCAGTTCGTGGGTCCTTTGTGGTTGGGAAGTAGCGCTCGAACTCTTTTAAAAGCAAAGACAGGTGATCGTGCACCAGCTGGGAGAATGAAGGCTCAGGCTCAGTCTCACCCAAAATCCCCGCTAATGTTTGAAACATGTCCAAAATGCCTCTGTTGACGCGCCGTCCCCACAAATCCAGTTTGGCTTTAAATGCAGCTACTTGAACTTGAAGACAGTTGTCATTTTCCCCTGATGGTACGGCCCGGTACCAATTGATCCACGGACCGGTACCGGTCCGCGGCCCGGGGGTTGGGGACCACTGTTGTAGGCCATTGTTTTTAGTCTCCTCCCATGGCAGTATGCTGTTGTGTCTGTCTTTATGTTTATCTATTGCTTGTGTAAGACTTTGATTGTTTTTAAATTTATTGCTGTTGCACTTTGTGTTCTTTGAGTTGGAAAGTGCATTATAAATACATTTTATTATTATTTATTATTATTATTATTATTACGTAGTTACAGTAGGCAGATTCATGAGAGTCAGAACAATGCCTACCAATAACTC
Source organism: Monopterus albus (assembly GCF_001952655.1). Classification (NCBI taxonomy): domain Eukaryota; kingdom Metazoa; phylum Chordata; class Actinopteri; order Synbranchiformes; family Synbranchidae; genus Monopterus; species Monopterus albus. The sequence goes on along the minus strand of NW_018128026.1, from coordinate 462,420 downwards.
ATAAACGCCAGAATTTGATTGATTCTTCAAAGTTTACTGCTTCTAGAAACTTCTGTATTGGCTAAAAATGTAAAGCACAAAATATTATCTTGAATCCCATTATAAAACTCAGCTGATTTTTTATTTTGTAATGGTAAACTAGAAGAACTAACAAACAAAACTAAATTCAGTCAGCAGCTTGCTTGCCAACAAATGTCAGATGTTGATTAACTGCAAATGACTGCAATTTTACCAAGCTGCTACTATTTTGAGTTAAATCTGGTTGAGTGAGTGTGAACTGGCCTATTGGTAGATGCAGTTTACCCCTACTGAATCATAACCATGGGCAGGCTAACAACTGATAAAAGCCACTGAATGGCATGACAACATCCAGTTTAGCTTTAAAATATTACATTTATAAATGTTAATAATGGGGTCCTCACTACAAGTACAGTATATTGTACTGAAAGATATTTTAGTGACTTTTTTAAATCAATAGCAAAATATTTCTGACTCTCAACTCAACTCAACTTTATTTATATAGCGCTTTACCACAGCACAGCTGACCAAAGCACTTAACATATCATACAAATATAAAAGACAACACATAAAAGCTATAAACAATAATATGCTATAATATGCTAATCTGGTCAAACGCCAATGAATACAAGTAGGTCTTCAAATGAGACTTAAAAGTAGACAGTGAGGGGGCCTGCCTAATATAAAGCGCATTCCATAGGTTTGGACCTACCACAGCAAAGGCTCTATCCCCCCTAGTTTTCCGCCTGGCCCTCGGTGCCTCCAGAAGAATCTGATCTGCTGATCTGAGGCACCGCGACGGGTTATACGGACATAAAAGTTCCACCAGATAAGATGGTGCCAGCCCATTTAAGGATTTATAAACAAATAAAAGAATCTTAAAACGAACCCTAAAACGCACCGGAAGCCAGTCAAGAAATGCCTGTACTGGCGTTATGTGTCCCTCTTACGCCCCCCAACCAATAACCGTGCGGCAGCATTCTGGACCCTCTGGAGGCGGGCAAGCCCCGATTGACCAACTCCAGCTCCAGCGTACAGTGCATTACAGTAATCCATGCATGATGTAAAAAACGCATGGATCACTGTCTCCAGATGCTGCCGCGACAAAAAGGGTTTTAATTTCACTAACTGCTTTAAATAGAAAAATCCAGATTTTACAACTCACCAGATACATAAATTAACACTACTTCCTCATTACATTCCACCAGAATATATTTATTCATGCACATTTATATATAAACAATATCTAGGAGACAGGGTTATGTTGTAAGAACAACCCACTCAGCTTGCACAAAAGTATTGCATATGGTAGGGTTGGTTCCTTACGGGAAAACAGCATTATGGGTTGTAATGAAAGCTATTAAAACCATAAGTCAAAAGGCTTGCATTTACAAAACATGCAAACCAGTTTGTTTATACAGTATTACACAAGTAAACCCCAGGAAAACGGCATAAAAGTAAAGAAACAATAGCTAATGATTGATACAGTGTTATAAAATTTCTCTGACTGAACTGATGTAACCACACGACAAGTAGTCACACATGCTCTTCACATGCATTGGACAAATGTTTCTGCACGCAGTCTTGAATGCTTTATGATTTGAACACAACCTACCTCATTTTTCTGTGGTAAGTGGGAAATTTATAAGTGCAACTGATGCGTCTTTATTTTTTATTTCTGTCCTGATATTCACATGAGACCTCTAGGTGGGAATTACTGTAAACTTTCTGGTGATCAATATGAGTGGTGCAGCACAGCACCAGCTGTGTTATCTATGCTTTTCCCTCTCCATCTGCTAACACTACAGCTGAGCTGACACACTCCCACTTAAATGGCTGTTGCTTGCTGAGACAGATCACACATGCGCACACACACACAGACACAGTAACAGAGTTTTTCACAAACGTCACAGCTGTGTTTGTGCTATTTATTTTTACAACATCACTTTTGATTGATGTGGCTTCAACACCTTTTATACTCTGACAGTTAATATGAGTCAAGTTGAAATATATTAATCTCTATTGAACAATCATCTCTGAATACAGAAAAGTACAGACTTCTTGAAGGTGAATGGGTGTTTCATGCTGTTACATGGAGTGCAGCTGACTTCACGTTCAGATTTTTTTTATCCATGCTAGAGTAATGAATGGTTTTAGGTAGTGTCAGTGTCAGCTGGTTATTCCATTGTCTATAACGGTCTATGCTGAAATATAACAACTATTGAATGGGTTGCCATAATTTTGTTTAGACAATCTGAAGATGAATCCAACAGACTGGCTAGCTGGTGACTCATTTACTTCTCCTCAGCTGTTCAGGTAGTCCAGTTTCATCTGCACCACAGTTCAGCTGACAGTTTAAAACAAAGTTGAACACAGGCTATGTTAAGCCTTCAATAAAATTTACGCTATATTAAATATGTTTGACAGCAGAAAATATACACACAGGTCTCTTGTTTAATATCTGTGGAGAGGGGTGTCATACTGGATTTGCTGACAAGAAACTTATACAGGATTTCAGCAACTCTTCATCTTTACCATAAGCACAATGGCAAGGAAGGAGGGGGAGACTTTCATACATCCGTGCCCAAGAGCTCAGTGTCACAAAGTCCTCCCATAGGTGGAGTCACATCATCAAGCCTTCCAAAGAAACTGTCCTGTTTTGTATGATACAAAATCTAGAAACCGTTTCCTCTGGGTGCTCCAGAGACATGCAGGTTAGATTAATTTATGACTTCAACTGCCTGTAGGGGTGATGTGAGTGTGAATGGGTGTTTGTCTCTATATGCCAGTCCTGTGACAGACTGGCGACCTGTCCAGGGTGTAGCCCACCTTCCGTTTTTCTGGCACAAAACAAAAATTAACAAGACACATCCCTTCAGCTACTGAATTAGCAATTTTTCCACTTATGACCCTGAAATGTAAATGACAGTGTAAACTTTTGTCAAGTGTCTGTTCGCCTGCCACTGTATCAGGTGTTAAATTTAATTTGGCTTGACCCTCACCTATTCTATTTATGGTTCAAGTTGGCTGCATGCTAATGTGTTCAGATGTAAAAGAGTAAATATGGGTGTGCACATGTAGAATCAAATGCAATGACAAATGCAAAATCCAAAATCCAGCCAGCAATTAGCCTATGACAATATAATTGTTAGGTTTATGGTTGTGGTGCTGAGAAATTAATGGTTGACTTTGATTGAATATGTTTTCTGAAATATTATTTACTGCCCATTTACAGCCTGTTTAGAGAGGTTCCCTAAAACTGCATGATGGTACAGTGTATTCTCTTTAACTGTACACACATGAAAACATACTTTCACCAACAGAACTGACCTATTTTCTCAATCTACAATGCAAGATGCAAAATTTGAAGGTAGCATTTAATATCATATTGAATACCCTGTCCCTATGTGTTTGCAGCCCAATTTACAGCAAGTAATGCTACTTTACCACTGCTAGAAATAATATTTTCATAACTAAACATGTTTTCCACTTGGGAAATAGTGTGGAATTGGACGTTGCAAGTGGGAAAGAAGACTAATCTAGAAATGGATGTTTATCGACAAGCTCTCAGCGTTGTAGAAGAGCAGCAGCTGCCAACCAGAGAATCCACACGGTGGAGTCTCACACACACTGTTGTCCGTGTTTGTCTCACACAAAATTACACACACATCGAATCCTGTTCGCCAACCGTCATACAACCAAGCACACATCAATTTATCATCAATATAAATGTAAGTTTTCCTGGACTGTTCCTAGACACACACACACACACGCACCATAAAGACAGAACCCACAGAAGTGATATCATTATTGAGTATCAGTCTGACTCAGAGCAGAAGTGCTCACTGCAGGGGTACTGGAATATTTACTGCCCTCTGTCATGCCTGTGGAAAAGTGAAGATCAGAGAGAGAACATGGGTTTGATGGACAGTCTGATGAAGTAACCCAGCCTGGGGTTTCTAATGGAGACGTCCATCTGCTGCTTTATACAAACTAGTCCCTCGGGAGAGAGGGTGAGAATTACTAAAAGGACTGTTCTCGGAAAGGACTTCGAAGAAGTTGGGTTAAAAACAAACTGATGTAATGCTATTGTCACTTTTGTTTCAAAGAGTGGGTCAGAGTCTTTTAACTTTAACAGGCCATGATGCCCTGTAGTTTACATTTAAATTCATGTCATTTACTTTTTACTGACTTCATAAACCTTTTCAGTTCAGCCCATGTTAAGGGAATAGTAGGTATATACCGTTATCTATAGGTAACATATTCTTCCTGTCCATGGAAAAATGTAAGTGATGTATGGCACATGGTTATGCATGAAAGATGACAACGACTTCAAGTGTAAACATGCCAGGTCATTTATAGACACACACCATGACTGAATATAAATAAAGACAGGCAGGTCCATGAATCACTTTATTATAGAACTTCAGCTCTGTCCTTTTATTCCCCACATCCTTGATGAACACCAATAACAGATGACAGTGATCAATCTGCATTACATTTACAAACTACTAAAACAACACTCACCTTTTCTCCTTGCTGCTCAGCTATTGCACTGTGGCTGGGGCCTGGAGCCGAGCAGAGAACGCATTAAACTAAAAGGTCAGCCCTCAGTTATTAGACATGGCGCTGTTTGCTAATAGCTCTGCCTGGAGAGGCAGCTATTGATCAGGCTCTGTCCCTGCTCCAACAGTGAGGAATACACACATTTTGTTTGTTCTTCCTAATTGACCAGGGTTCACCTTGTGGGTAGTCTCCTTGCATGCACACAGACAAACACAAATGCAGCTGCATGCCACATTAAATTTTTCACGTGCACACATTTTGTACACAGACAAATATGGCCACATGTCATGGTGCAAGCAAACACGCAAGTCAAATGTAACAAATATAAATCACATGGGTCTGAACTTTAGCTGGCCTTAAATCATGACCATGCTTATCAAAATAGGGATTGTTTGCAGGTGTGTGCAACTGCACCACTGGGTTATTTCTTATTTGAAAACTAACTTAAAACACTATCGTTATAAGCAAATTTTGAAGGAATCTTAAACAGTGACAACCCTGCATTGTTGTTGTGATTAGATTTTTTGCTTAACATGGGGTTCTATTTTTTTGGAACAGCGCACAGCAGTAAACACTTAACTGCATTGCAGGCCAAGGTACTGTACATGCAGGTCTTTGTGAAACTTGACCATTAAAGAAAAAAAAATTTGTAACCGAACAGTGAGTGACAGCGCTGCACAGTGAGATCTGATTGACTTTACCTGCTGTCAGTAATGCCTGTAACATGATTGGTAAGGACATCTGCAGAGTACGTCTTATTCAGCTGGGCTCATGAGCTGATTTTGTGTGCTATTTGTGCACCTATGTGTAATTATTGCACCTGGATTTGGAGTCAGATCTGTGATTCTCAAAAACCTGCTGGAGGCCACCTCCTCAGCTCAGTAGTTACGTCCACTAAAATGAGCACCAAAACTACACTGTGCTGCCTAATCACCTAAGCACGGCCTCAGCTGTGCCTCTCCTTCCACCTCAGCGTAAGTGCATTCATTCAAAGCAAGAAAATACTAAACACATCAATGCATAAAAACACTTAGACTTGTGCCCAAGGACTGTGTTTGAAGCTATGCTGGCAGGAAAGTAGAACCCTTAGAGTAATAAACTCCAGCTACAAAAAATAAAATTCAGTACATGTTTTGGGTGGTTAGTACTAAATCAGAAAGTTTAGACAGGATTTGCAAACATTCATGCTCCCAAAGCCCTACAGATCAGAGAGTTATGCAAGACGGATGACAGAGCCACTGACAGAGCTGACAGTGATTTGGGGATTCGATTTAAAAGGTCTATAAAAAGTAAATCACATAACATGGAAATCTGTTGCTGCACTCCTTGTTGCAGGTTGACCATTTTAAGGACATTGCACTTCTGGTCACATTCTATTTATATGTGTGACAGCAGGTGTCATTTAGAACGTCTATTATCACTTCTAATTGATTCTGATAATGTCAGCAGGCTTTCCTAGTCACACTTCCCCTCCACAGTATAATACATAAAAGCAGTTAATGCATCTCAAAGTATGTAAAATATCAAAGTTCCAGACAACCAGATAAGGCCAAGCTGATGTGATGTTACAGGATAAATATATATAAATGCTTCAAGTGTGAAATTTCTTTTGAATAAAGTTGTTGCAGTGTGGCAGAAAAAATTTCAAAGACAAACAGAGGCAAGTATATGTCGAGAAAAAGGTAGCTGAGAAGGCACCCGAGAAACAAACCTGCAAGTATGATTCGTCACAATTTGCCTCCAGCATGCAATGTGCTTTGCATAGTCCACATTTCTGCTGGAGAATGTTGTCTCTGTGCCTCATAAGGAAAGTTATGGGAAACAGAGCAGACTTGTTTGTGCACTCACAGCAGAGACATCAATTAAATGTCAGCCAGACAGGCTAGATTTTCAGCCAACAAAAATTTAACTGGCACCAAATGGGCTTGTAAGTAAGTAAGGTGGTCACACTCTGGCGCCTTACTGAACTGCAGCTCACAGTCCTTGTGGATCAGTCAAATAGCTATAGATTGCATTTTTGGGATGTAACTCATATGTGTAGGCTACTTCTGGGAGTGGAAACTACATTTAAAATTGACAACATAATACAGTATACAGGAGCTGGGGAAGCAAACTGGAAGCCTGAGCTTCCTTTAATTCCTGCAAGTTTTACGAGAAGCCTTTTATCTCTAGCCGTGAGGCATGTGATGAATTGCTGCAGTTCCACTAAAGCCTCTATTCTGTGGGAGGTCAATAACTCATCTATGATCACTGTGTGTGACCATCGTAATGCACTCTGATCAAGAGAGTAAGACTCTGTCGGTGATCTACTGCAAATCTGTCATTGCTATGCAAGTGACATAACCTTAAACAAGTCTTCAACAGCTTGATGCCTTTCAGACAGTTTCATCACCCATGCTGTGTCTCAGTGAGGAAAGTTCTATAGGGTAGTTGCTCCACACATAAATCATTTTGTAATTATGTACTGTATGCAAGACCCTGGCATGTTGACAAATTAAGCAATCTAGAGAGGCAACAGTACGCAATGGGCTTAACTGAACCATTAACGGATAACTCGGACCACAGTGTGCCGTACACTACTGACAAAGACCTGGGGATTACGAACAACACTTCTGATTGTGAGCAAACAATGACCACATCATGTTTAAAATGTTTCATAAAGGAGTGGCATGATTCTGTGTTATTCGAAATCATTTACATAGATATTTCAAGAGGACAAGTTTTAGAATGGGCTGAAGAAAGTTTTGTTTTCTATCTAAACCTGAGTGGTTAATTAGGGTTACATAACTTTTGTCCTTTTATAGTCAAAGACACAAAGCTCTGGCTCATTTTAAGATTTAGTAAGTAAGAACTATTTTTGCGCGTAGTAGGGTATAGGTATAAACAAATAAAATCCAATCTTAGCCTTATTTATTTATGAGATACTCCAAACTTATGATTGAGCACCTGAAATAAACACCAGACCTACTGTACGTGAACTGGCAGCAGTGCTGTCTGGGAAAGGGTCAAACTCAGAAATTGGATGTCAGCGAATGGCAGGAGAAAAATCAAGACCACCATCCATATCCGACTCAAAAATCATCCACGAACAGACAACAGGTGGGTTACGATGCAACAACCCGTTATCAGGTGGTGTATGCAATTAAGTGTGGTCAGGAGTGTAACGACTTGTACATTGGTGAAACTAAGCAGCCACTTCACAAACGCATGGCCCAACACAGGAGGGCCAACTCCAGTGGACCAGAGTCAGCAGTCCACCTCCACCTGAAGGACAAAGGACATTCTTTTGAGGACAGTGAAGTCCAGATCCTCTCCAGAGAACATCGCTGGTTTGAGAGAGGAGTCAAAGAAGCTATTTTTGTAAAAATAGAACACCCCTCACTAAATAGGGGTGGTGGACTAAGACACAACTTGTCTTCCATCTACAATCCTGTTTTGAGATCTCTGCCCAAACATGCCCACCAGGACAATAGGCGTCGGTCGACAGGGGAGGTTTCAAAGACAGGTAACGACTCGCACCGATACTGGGCTGTAACGACTCATTCGTCAAGGGACTTTATTGGCTTTCAAAGGACAAACACCACAGAGGGAGATAAATATCTCCGGCTCAACACCAGTCAGTCAGTCAGAACTGATGAAGGCTCTTGGATGAGAGGTGAAACGTCTTTCATCTAGAAATCCAAGTCCAGTTGATTTTTCTAAGGTTTTTTCAGTTACTATGACCTGGATGACTGAGAATCTGCACAGACAACCCGTTATCATGTGACCTACTGTACGTGCAGAGCTGTGTTTGAAAGCAAGTTTTTTCTTTGATCTTAGATGATTTTGTTGCATATTATACATAATCATGTTCTCAGATCCTATCAATAATGGATATTATGGAAAGGAAGAAGGCTAAAGTTGGGTATACATGATGTGATAGAAAAGTGAGTTTGACCATTTTAAACCACTAAATAAATCCTAAATGTTTTCCTTACTGACCATATTTCCACTAATGGTATAATCACAATTCATCAAGACATGTCAGTGCTTATTTCAAATTGATCAAAACCATCTGAATGATACTCATGGTTTCTGGAACATTTAATTCACTGAAGCTTTGATTCTTAACTTCATATATGCTTCATTTCATCCAGTTTAAAAAAAAAAAAAAAAGGAAAGACATTGAAAGCCATCCAAAGAACCACACAGTTTAACCAGTAATTCTAGTTGTGTCGATGTGAAAGACAATGCATAACACACAACTATCCTCCAATATAAATGCCCCACATGGCAAAATTGTTTTGCTGCAGCAGAGCTTGAAAGACATTGAAAGCCATCCAAAGAACCACACAGTTTAACCAGTAATTCTAGTTGTGTCGATGTGAAAGACAATGCATAACACACAACTATCCTCCAGTTCTCAGAAATATACATTTTAATCCAAAAGCTGTTTCTGTTGATGAATCACTGACAAACTAAACCAAACAAAAGTTAATTATTTTAAAGAAAGTATGTGACTTGGTTGCATGTTTAGTCCTGATAGAGCCAGTTAGGGATGATCTGATATTCATTGCCAAAGCTATGGAGAACAACACACCAGGGATTAATGTACTTCTACACACAGTACTATGCCACACACCAGGAGGAGAGAGCGATTTTGGAAAAAAGAGTGGGTGAGGAAACGAGTGATAGAAAGTAAATGAAATGAAAGAAAGCAGACCAAGAGAGAGAGAGAGAGAGAGAGCGCAGAGGCAGCACTGTGAAGCCTATTAGGATTGACTCTCCCACACTGCAGACACTTTAATAACTGTTCTTTATGTTATAATAACATAGGGCTGCCCTGCCATGGACGGTTTCAATTTCTCCACCAGTGTCCATCATGTGCTTGGCAGATTAAGGGCCTTGTGCAGCCTAATCGCAGACAGAGTCAGATTGCCCTCAGCGTGGCTTCGTTGGCTGTTAATGAGGCCATTTTCCTGGAGCGAGCACCACTCAGGGGGAACTAATCTCTGAGTGGTGTGACGTGCAGGCGCGGAGAGGGCAGCAAAAGCCACCAAGCACCAAAACAGCTGCAAGGCCACTTGTTTTTGAGCCACTTTATTTTCTATCTTTCAGAAGATGTGAAAAAGGCAGATAGCACAAAACCTTAAATGTTGCACACCATGTTAAAATCAGTTTAGCCCCCCCCACCCCAACGGGTGAAAAGACACTGCAGGAGACAAGTAAAATTCATTGCATCCTCTGACATCAGCAACCAGAGGTGCTCAGTCTATGTTGTGGTCGGCAAGTAGTTATAATTCATCAGCAAGGCTTGGTGTTAATTAGTTCCCCAAGACTGAACAACAAATCCTTTTGCTAGTGCTACCTGTGCTGTGACAAACACATTGTTGCATACAAGTTTATATTTTTAACGTCCACTCTTTGCTTCACAGATGACACCCACCGCCTAATATTCAGTATCAACACGACATTTTTTGTCATTTTCCTTCTAGACTCAGAGTGCCTTGGAATTTTCCCACCTTGTTTGATGGTGAAAGACGCTTTTATGCAGCAGATTGGAGTTTGTGTCACATCAAACATGTAATTAACATTTACTTTTTTTATTGAAATTGATCCCTAAGTTTAGCTAAGTGTTTCAGTTCTGTTTAACTGTCATCATACCTTAACCATAACGTATAACCATCATAATTCACAATGTAATTGTCATGTGCAGATGATTTGTAAAATGCTGGTAGTGGAATGTTATGCAGGATTTTGTCTGACAATAGGTTAATACATTCTTTATAAGGTTTGCTTAAATGACATATGAAATGTAAAATGTTTCATGAGGTAGCAGCAACTCAAATAATATTTCACCGAACATTTTCCAGTAACCTCCAAGGTTTCTATATTTCACCTTCCCACCATAACTTATTTTAACTTGCACAGACACAGACATCTATGTGAGGACTAGCCTCCAACTCTGACCTCTGCCCTCACAACTACATGCCTAACCCCAGCTCTTACCCTGACTTTGACCCTAACCTTAACCCTTAAATCAGTTACCTTCACACAGCCCTTCAAAAGGTGAGGAGGAGCCAAAATGTTCCTACTCTACAAAAATGTTCCTCACTATAAGGGTCTAAATGTCATTTGGTCCCCACAGATGTAAACATACAAGAGTACACACACACACAAACAGAACCACATTAATACTCTGACACATAAATAATTTACAATATTAAAACTTTCTTCACTCTGGTCCTTGTCAATAGACATATTGGCAAATGAGTGTAATTTATTGGATTCACTAATGCTCTGAAATAATTTGGCTGTCTGCTGATGATTAATAGGAGCTTTTGAGCATCCAGATTTGCTTTATTACATTTACACCAAATTCATCTTCGGCAGCCTGAGCCCACTGTGGCTTTGTTAAATAACGTATTGATTGTAATATATAACGACACACAAGTCTGAATATTGAAGACCAATTACTTTAAAAAGAGTTCCTGAAATGAGGATGTGAATTTATATCCACACATTCACAGATAACACTTTAATTGCAGGTAAACTCACAGTAATTGTCTCACTGCTTTTTTCTTCTTTTTTGCAGATCAGATAACTGAGGCACGTCAGTGTTTAGACCAATGCATACATCTCATTTGGCAACTGTCATTGAGGCTGATGTTATCAGACATTGCTAAATGTCACATTTTATATTTCAACCATAATCAGCATATAACTTAGACATTTGTCATTTCTTCCATTACAACATCCAAAAACAAGAACATCTGGTGTTTTCTACTGTTCGAACTGTCCAGAATAGCCAGACTGACTGATGCAATGTGGTGGCGGGTGTGACATCTCAGAAGTTCAGCAGCAGCATCTGTGGGGTTATCAGCTCATTCAGGCTGGATAAGTAAATGTTCAACAAATTGATTTTTGTTCTCACACAACAATGCAACAATTCTTCTGGTCAAATACCTGATGTAAAGAAATACCTATGAGCTTATATTCAGTCACTTAGGTAGGATTACAGTATAACTAAGTATTCCAGGCAGCATCCAGGAACTACAATAAGTTGTAGGCTACAAAATGGATGAATGATAGGCTGGATATTTTTATAAACTGAAAGTGTTTTGCTCGATTTTCTCAAGAAATATATTCAGAAAAGGTAAATGCACAGGCAGCAGCTACACACTGAGCAGAGGAAGACAGGACATTAGCACAGAGACCGGATGATGTACCAGTGACACAGACCTTGGCAGGTCAGGATATGTCTTTGTGTGACGGATGACAGTTTGGACACTTAACAACTGACCACTGACCTGCTTCTGTGGTATATTTTGGGAAATCTCATTTCCTCTCACTTCCAAAAGGTTACCATCTACATTTAGGAAATACGATTTTGATGAGACATTTATTAATGATGGTGAAGACAGGCTAAAGGGAGGATAGATGCTGAGAACTGAAAGAGATGGTGGTAATCTACCTGGTGCTTGTAACTTTGTCAAGATATGGCTCAATGACTTTTCTTTTGTTTTGTTTTTGCCCCTATATTGATTAAGCCTGCCACAAGTCTTTGAAGGCTGATGAAGAGACTGGCTTTTACTTAATATCAGTTTGTGTTTTCCCCGGTTCTAAGCTTTGCTTTACAATTAGATTTGTAAAGCACTTTTACCATTATGGGATATGAAGTACTCCAGGACATTCATCACAGTTGGTATGCGTGTTGATGAGAGAGAGCCTGGTGGAGGGGTGCTCCGGCTGGTGCCGTGGGCGATGCGCCACCGATGCTCCAGCCAGGGGCATGCAAGGTCTCCGCAGGAAGTTTTTTCCTTGAGAATAACTTTAGAAACGATCCACTTTAGAGTGTGTATTATCACTTTAGATTACACATTAGATCGTGCACAGCATTGGCTGGAGCACGCTTCCAGCAGCTTCTCTTTTATTAAACACCCATAGCAACCATCCATACAATGACCAGCTCATGAGCCACGATACCCTGCACACATCCTGAACTTGTTATAAGCATTTTACTGGCAGCAGGTAAAGTTAGTCTGTGTGCTGCTGTCACCCACTAAAAGCTGTGCTGGTGGCTCACATTAGGGAGTAGAACTGATATGATCATTTTTAGAGTGGGTGTTATAAAATTAGAAGGTTCTTCGGGCCTTAAATTTGAAACAATTTCACTGAGGTTATGGTTATGAGAAAATGCAATATGTTGTTATAACAAGAAGAACTAAACTAAGAATCTTGCTGACAGGAAACACTCAAAAGAACAGTCCAAAAGTAACCAATGCAACGAATACAAAAACTTACAAAGCCGCCAAGCAGGGTGTGGTATGCAATGAGATGGACAACGAAGGCAATGAGGCATGGAGAGCAGATGAGCCTGCATCCAGAATGAGGGAAGGGAGGTGAATATAAAGGCTGAAGACCAGAGGATGATGAGCAACAGGTGGAGACAATGAATGGTGATTAGGAACCGAGGTAAAGCTGGGGCAGGAGAGGTGATAGAGAACAGGAAGTCTAACCAAAATGAAAGTACAAAACAGGAAGCAAGTCACAAACCATAACAAAGAGATTGCAACAAAGCTGTGCTTACTTTAAGTTTCCCTTCCAATTACTAATTTTAATATTAACACAGTACTGAAACATATTGCCTCTCACAGGACCCTTGTATGTTTCATTCAGCATCTTCCATGCAAGCACATAGTGGTGGCCTTAATTCACCCACACACACTCTGAGATCTTTGTTTTGCCCCGTTGGTGAATGAAGGACAGTGTGCACCAGAGTGAACTCATAGATGATGAGAAAATCTGCTCTGGTGGTGGAGGCTTGTCCCATATGAACCAGTGCACAAGCAGGTGTGAATGAGTCAATTAAGAGTTTTAATGAGTGGGATGCCAAGATGAAGAAAGGTGAGGATGAGATGGAGAGAAGGGCACTAGGGAGGGGAGGTGGGAGTAGATAAGCACTCCTGTAAGTGACAGCAGGATTCTGATCTGAGGAGGCTTTCGGGTGGAATCGGATCTCTGCCAAGCTCTGGCTCTCAGTAGTCTGAGTGCCTGTCTGTCTGCTTCTGCCAGTTTGTGTTCGTCCTGTCTGTGAAGTCTCCATTAGGACTCAGTTGAGGATGAAGATGCCGACAGACTTCTATGGCAGAGAACTTTGCTGCAGCATGAAGGCGCCAGTGTTTTTTTTCATCATGATCTGAGCAAAAGCACATCTGATGTTGTTTCTCATACACTATAATGCTCACGCATTTCCTAAACTGTCAGACAACTTCCTAAACAAACTGTCAACTTTCTTTTTGACAGCAGGTTATTTGATAGTTCAACAGAGTATGTGTTTTATTTCTTAAATGTTGTACTTACCACCACAAGAGTCATTTCATAACTTTTAATTACAAGTGCTAAATCTTGAAATGATGACTAAAGTGAATCACCTAATGATTGTTCACTCGGGCTGGACCAATTGTTTATAGCAAACTGGGATTTTTTAATTAATTATTAACTTTAAGTCAAATACGACACATCTACTTGGGTCTTATGGATGACACAGCAAACAAGTATATTGTGCAGTTTTATTTATATTTTGCTTTGTGTCTGCATGTTGTTGGGCTACAGGTACAATTAATGAAGTGCGGCCAAAAGAAGCGGGTCTTTGAATTCTCACAAGATTCTGTGGTAGGTAGTAGTTACTGCTGTGGTTCTATAATTGATGGGGGTCAGTCAATTTTGGACATCATTTGTAGAGTTATAGAAAACTGTTACCTAGTTCTGGAGAACTCAGGATGTTCTTTATTTTTCTTTCTCTCAGTCTTTCTCTGCAGATCAGCTGGTATTTCAAGGTCAAAGGTCAAAGTGTTTATTGTCATACGCACAGTTAGGAAACGTGTTTCCTTGTACAATGAAATTCTTACTTTGCCGTCCACATGAATGCCACAAAAAATACAAGTGAAATATAAAGTAGATAAATAAGTAACACAAAATCTAAGGCACTTTAAGCAGCAAATGCAGCAATATAATAAAAATATATAAGAATATAATAAGAGAATGTATGCTGCATGGGAGCAGCATGTGCAGCAGTCAACAGTCATTGTGCAA
>NW_018128026.1:434557-447630 GCF_001952655.1 Monopterus albus | reverse complement strand
CGGGCCCTTGGCGTCCAATAGCAGGCGTCCTGCCATACCAGACGGTGATGCAGCTGGTATGGCAGCACTACTGCTTTGACTGTTCAGTTTTTATCTGTGACCAAGTTCTCTTGCTCACTGAGTGGACCCTGTTCCCAGTGAAGAGGGAGTGAAGAGGGAGGCCAGCTAACAGCATTCAAAACGCAGGCTTTATTCTGTTGTGGTAACATAAACACTGCACATGGCTTCTGATGCCCAGTTAACTGTGTTACAGTCCTGTCTATATGCTTAGAGCTGACTACTGTCTGGCTGCATGTAAAAGGAGTTTGTTCCATGCAGCGGTCTTCTCGCTCTCGTACTGCGCACACAGGTCGCAACTTCTGGCAACAACAACAACAGTGACTCTAAGGTTAGGTGTCTTAAAGGGGGCCGCCCTGTCTTTAACAACAGCTGGCAAATGAAAGCTGCTGTGGGTACCTCCTCTGCCATAGCTCACTAGCTTTAGAGCAGTAACACCCTGTAGGAGACTCTTGGCTCACACAATGAGCGCAAGGGCAGAATGCACGCAAGTAGGAAGTGGGTTAACAGGCAGGTAGGCCATCCAATGGTTTTGTTTGGGATTAGTAAAATTATTGATCAGGCATTTTTCAGCCCTGCTGCTGTCACAGATCAGGATGAAAAGAGAATTACAAGATATGTAACAAAAAATGCTTCTGGAAGGAATCGCCAACCCCAGCTTTAAACTGTCAAACCGCCGCTTGAGCTTAACAAACAGATCAGTAACAAATTCAAGATCAATACTGCTGAGACATAACAGTCAAATGAGTGAGCCTACTCTGGCCCATACTATATAGGCTTGAAGAATTTTATTAAAATCAGTCAGACAGAAAAGCAGCAGACAAACAGGATGATAGCTACAAAACAAAGACCAAGACACAAAACTTGAAACAGTAAGTGTAATCAATAATAGTTATGGAAGAAAAGGAAGAAGGAAAAACAAATGAAAAAGGAAAACAGGGAAGTGGACAGGAGGTAAAGGAAAGAGGAGTATGGTGAGATTTGAAACAACAAATGACAATAAAACCGATTGTGTATGCAGCCATAACACACTCCCTGTGAGCTGAATAACCAATTCAGGAAGCCAAAAATATCAATCAAACAACAACAAATTAATTAGTAAGCCAAGCCATTAATTATTCAAATTATGCATAGAAGTAATCAATTAATAAGTCAGTCCCAATCAAAGCTGAGCACTTGATAAATCCTTATTGGCAATCAACTGCTGAGGTATTGTCATAAATCATCAAAATGAACAATCATTGAGACCTGGGATAAAGGAAGACCACAGTATATTGCAGTACAGTTCAACAGCAGGGCAAACTACAGCTGGATCAACACCTCTTTGAAATAGTTTCAGCAAAAGTGGAACATTGTTACCTCTATGAAAGAACAATTTGTTCAGACTGCAATAGTTTTAGCTAGGTGTACCTAATAAACTGCCAACAACGTGTATCTGTAAAAGTTAAGCTCAGATGATACAATGCTATTTTAAACCCCCATTATTTGAGATTTAGAGGCTGTATATAAAATATTATTACTGGCAGTATATAGAAAATTACAAAAACTTTATACCATGCTATCAAATTTATCGAATTTTCATTAATTGATTATACACCAGTTGCTGTATGTTCATTGCTCCCCATGCATCACCTCTGCATGTGTAGAGACTCCCGAATGAGCATCCCAGTATCTCTGAAGTGCCCCCCTCCCAATACTTAATGTTGTTTTTCAGACTTAGTGGTGGATGAAGCACTCAGATTGTTTACTTAAGTAAAAGTAGCAATGTCACAGTATTAAAATGTTGTGTTAAAAGTCAGTACAGACGCAGTACCTCAAAATTTGAGTAAATGCACTTAGTTGCTTTCCATCTGAGGTCCTGTTTCTACAGCCACATATCCAATGAAATAAAGTTGCCATAAAGTTAAATTACCTGTGACGATATAAGGCAGGAAATGCTCCAGTTCTTTACAGTGTTTCTCATGTATATTCAGCACGATGGAACAGTTGGTACTGCAGAGCATAACGTGATTAACCAGGTGTGATACATACTATCTGAAGATGTTTTGTTTTCACAGCAGGTGAACTTTTATTAAAATTGCTTTTGAACAGAGTTATCGACATTAATAAGTAAACTGTTATTGTTATTCATGTTATAAAATACTAATGAGGTCACTATCTAAAGATATTTCATCACAACGTACAACAACACTGTTTAAATTATCTTTCAATCATTTTTAAGCAAACTCAGGAAACAGTGTTACCCTTTTTTTTTCTCCAAAAATACTGTTCATTCTTGGTGGATAGGAAAAATGCATATTTTGTTGAACCTGTGTGCTGATGCTGTACAATGAAATGGATCTGTGGTTGCTGCAGGCAATGAAACATCCAAGGAGACCAAAGAAGAACCACAGACCTGGCAGTGCAGAGCCTATTATTGCCATGAAATGAACCATATCAGAGTAATAGCAGTTTAAGTATGCATGAATTCCGAAGAACATTGGTAGCGAGAAACAATGAATTAGCACAGCATGTAATTATTATTCATATGTTTGACAAATAGGAAAGGAAGCTGCTGGTACGCAGCCAGCTGAAAAAGAGAAAGAGCAATAAAGAGAAAAGAGAGTGTGTGTTAATAATCTGTGTGAGCACCTGTCTACCTGCACTTTGGGGGTGGAAGTCCAGGGTTATCTAAGCTCTAGTTTCTCAGCCCACAACAACTTTCCCTGTCTACATTGAAGGATGAAGGAGTAAAAATAAGCCCTCGTATTAAATGCTCTTACTGTATGTGCTAAAACTAGGTGTATGATACATTTCGGCAAGATACTCAAACAACCTTTTGTGTCCAGAAATTGGCCTGGAGGTCTTTTATGTAAATGGAAAACTACAACTGAGTCCCCATCCTGGGGAAATGTCAGTGGGGAGGCACATGTTTCCCCTCCTTAACAACTGACAAAATGACAACAAGTGTTTCAAAGAGGCTGATCAGGAGTTAAGTGTATAATACCTTGGATGTGCCACACCCAGAGTAAATGTGTTAAATTTTAAAAATATGGTGCACAGTGTTTTTGGGACTGATGTTCTGTTGACGATCCATGGACTAATAAAACAACAACAACAAAAACTAATATACAGTAATTACAACATACAGTGAAATGCTGAATGTCAAGGACATTTGAGTGGAGCAGTACGTCCTGCACCTGGTCCTACCAACAGGTTGGACAGGATTAGATTCTTGGCCAAATGTGTTGCTCGGGTTTATGTTGTGCTTCTTCTATGGTGACAATTACCTGGTGTCCGCTATCTATTGGGGAACCCTATTAACCGAAACTCAAACATTATGTTTCATCATTAGGCCATTACAACTCAGATGTAATCTTGGTTTATGAATTAAATTACCTGTGTCCTACATGACTTTAATGGACTCTGAGCGAGGTTTATGTCAGCAGTGGGGCTACCTTTGATGGAAAGGAGTAATCCTTCTGAGATTGCAAATGAAACAGCCTTATTGTTTAAAGTCACATAGCAAGCATTTTATCCTTTAATGAAAGGATAAAATGATATGATGACTGAGCAGTGTAGACTTAATCGTAAGTTTGTTTTTCAGAAATAAAAAACTTGTTTCCCTGTTACAGGAGGTCATTCAGGACATTGTTAACACAGCACATCAGGAACAGTCTTTTCTTTTCATACACATTTTTAGTTTGGGACGCTGAGATTTGTGTTTTTTGTGGTCTACATTTCTATTTTGAGAAATCCCACTGAGTGTTATTTGTTTCTTACACGAAGGGTGTAGAACACAGTAGGCACTGAGCAACAGAAGTACAACAATCCCTCAGCAAACACTCCTCACCAGCTGACATTACTGGGAGTTCATGTATAGGTCATGACAACTTACCCTGACAACAAAACATATCAAACTACCACAGAGGTGCAACAACACTGAATACATTTCATGGCCAAATGTAGAGAAGGTGTAAACAACCTTAAGGCAGCAGTTGATGAGCCTTTTTACCTGGGTTAAATAATGTCTGGCACACAACATTTATTTTTCATCTGCTGTTCTAGTTGGGAACCTGAAGTCTTGGCAAGAACATGCATATCTATGGTATTTATAAGACACAAATTGCTGCAAAGCTTCTGAAAGTGTTCTTTTGATAGTCTAGATGATTTTGATCATTTTCCAAAAACACTGATTCAAATGGAAGAAAATATTCCAGGCAGGAGCAAGAGAGACTGGATTTTTGGATCAGCCACCTGACAGTACAGTAATGCAAGTGTAGTTATTATACTCTTGTGTAACAAATATGCGTGCAGCAGAGACAGAATTCCAGAGGAATTCCTTGGAGATAATTAACAGCCTTACTCCCCTCCACCTCAGTGTGGTGGAGACAACACCACTTGTGATTCCCAGGGAACGCTAACATAATAAAACTTTACATCCGCACCAGAGACTTCCCATGTTTATGGTTCCAAAACCTGAAACAGCATTATTTTTAAGCGAATGAAATACACCTTGCATTCACTTATGTGCTTGCATACTGATCCCTGGGCTCTGAGCAACTGGCTGCAGACTAAAAGGTCATTTGTTATCTCAGCCCAAAATCGAGCTCAACTCAAAGGGACACCCCTAGAGAGCTGCCAAGGAGCCGTTTTACGACTCATGTCAGATTTGATACAGCACAGATGTAACATCCTTCCCTCTCACAGACAACTTATGCTGGGACACAGTGATTCCAAAATCGTTATGAACTACCATAAGTGCTTAAATCTTATGCAACTCGTGTAATAATAACCGCTGATGAACTTCATGATATTTAGTCCAACTTTGATCACTCTGGTACTGTTATTAGCTCAGATTTGTAAAAAAGAAAACTAGAGTTTTAACCATGATTTTTATATTTATTTCTGTTAAATTTTGTTCTTTTATAAGGCAGCAAACTATAATGTTTAAGCCAGGAGTAGTGATGACTCAGTAAATGTTTGGAAAATGATCTTGCATAATTAGAGATTTTAGACATTTCAGATGTTGTGTGCAATAATGTGTCCTTATTATCACAATTTATGTTTGCTCAATCTATTATTCTTATGTTCCTAACTAATGAATGGGGCATGGTAAAATGGTAGATGATGCAAAACACTGAGGAATTAAATTTACATTTAAAATCCTCATTTCCCTTGTCCCTAACAGAGAAATCTGAAACCCATGCTGGCCAGAGGACACCACCTCCTTGGGCCACGTCACAGACTTATAGAAGTTAATTCTAACAAGTGTTTTGTCCCCACATCATGAGTTAACTTGTGTACCTCTATGTTTCTTGTGTTTTATATTCCTGATCTTTCCTCTTCATTATAGTATTTTTGTTGTAACTTTGTTTTTTCATATTTTTGGGCAACAATCCAAGCCTGCATCTTTAAAATGAACAAAAAGCAACCTTAGTAAAGCGATCATCATCTCATTGATTTCTGAGTTGATTTTGAAATCAGCTGCAACTTTTGAATCCAGACTGCCAATTCCCAATTACTATAGCTGCATCCAAAGAATTGCACCGCTCAGTCTAACATGCAGCAGTCCTGATCCACACATCCAGCCAGACTGGGCAGAGCCCAACCAAAGCTGATCCAAACTTTCAGCCCCCTGCCGACAGCCAGTCGTCTTCTGGGCCTGACGGAGCAAAGACTCCCCATTCACCGAAGCAACTGTTGCTAGGCGACGAGCAGTATTTCTGAAGCCTGCAGCTTCTAAAGTACTGTGGAACGCATCAACCCAGACATCGGCCCTGGGCGTCCACATCAAACCACAGTAGGCTAAGCTGTCTTTATTCTACCTGGCTCTATGGTTAAAGGCTGATGTGTCTAAGATAGATCTTAAGTTATTCAACATAATGTTTTCTAAAGTTCAGCTGAATCCATTCAAGATAGACAATAGAATTTTTTTCTGGTTTCGACCGATCGATTTAATTTTGATTTTATATACCGTACCAACTTTTCCTGATTTGGGGTTGTATTTAAAGTTAATGGTGAAGTTAGGTTAGATGTTTTTGAGTATTTAACAGGCTTAACTTCATTCATTCAGTCATTGTTTGTACATAAAAAATACATAAATAAAATGGAAAAAATAAGGGCAAAAAGCCTGGAATCTATATTTCTAAAACAGGGAAACATGGGGGTATTTGATGATGAAATTATGATTCCTATATGCATAAACATCTTTGTGGAGAAGAGTGTTGTGAGTAACGCCAAATTGTAGAGGCGATCAGAGGAACTGAAAGCAGAGTTCTCAAATCTTAAAAGCTGTTGTGTGGACATTCATGTCAGGCAGGCTGACTGATTGATCTAAATTGTGTCTGAAGGCACATGCAGAAAAGAACAAGAAAGAAAGAAAGAGTATGCAGATGCAAGATGTAACCATGCAACCCTATGCACCTCTGCCTACCTGCATCCCAGGGACGTATGCTGCAGACTTCACCTTAAAAGAGTATCATGTCCAAGGAGTCTGCTCTTCCATGCAATTTCTCTGGATGAAGAGGCACAGCTAAATGCCTGAGAAGAATTGTGCCACATTTTGACTAAAGGCAGGGGCCCACCTGAGAGAGCAAGATATGCAGTGCCTCATTTCTATGCATGGAATAGCTACAGTAATATCTATGCCATTTATTGGCCTTGTGATAAAAACTCAATACATGAGACAAATGTCATCAGGTCCATTTAGCTTATAACCTGTTAAAAACACTTCGCCTTCTTTGTCTCAACATTGATAGTCCTTAAAAGGTAATACAGAAGAAGGATGAACAAAAAAAAATCTATTTTGTACTTTGCATGCTTTGGATGAATAAGCTGTCTTTGCTCAGGAAAGATACACCACTTACTCTCTGGGCTTAGGTGCTCTCTCTGCTTAATCAAGGGCACTGTTTGCTAAAACATCTTCATGCACTGACAAAAAGTGGAACATTCAAATTGCCTTTGCATAGTAAGATTCATAACTATTTTATCTGACAGTGAACTTTTATCACAGTGATTCTCTGAAAACAATCCAGTTCTTGTGTGTTAATCAAGGAGCTGTGGTTATCACAGACCTGTAAGAACTGTCATTTACAAAGGCATCTATACACCAGTGCACAGACTCATGTAAGGTCAGTTTTTCTTATGTCTGCAATAAGTGTTTAGTGATTTATTTGTAGGGGTAATGCCACATCTGCATTGTTCTCTGATCATTCATTTCTGTATTGTCTACACATCTCCATGTACATGGGAAATGACATAATATTCATCTCACTATGGAGCTTGGGCTTATGAAAACACATGGGTAGTATCAAATGGGGTCACAGCAAGAAAAAGGCACCCATTCATTTTACCCATGAATTCAGGCTGGGGATACTGTATGAATGGGGTTTACTGGACCAACAGTAATTGTGATTGGACTCTTACTTAGCACAATAAAAAGAGGAGTTGTCCTGGTCTAACAGGTGTAAACAAAAATAAAACACAGGAACGGTCAGGAAGCTGTCAATCCAGCACAGCCCCCACAGTCCTGAAAAGCCATAATAAGTGAAAACACCTCTGTGGGTGGACCATGGGTGTGTGAGGGCTTTAAAATTGATGAGAACCCAGTTTTCAGTGAAGTAAGGTGAAAAGACTGAGTCTGAAGTTTTATTAGATATCATGCTAGAACCTGTGATATTGGTGACTTGTCAAGCTGGAACTGCAATCATGTAAAGATAGATGCAAAGATCGATGTGAGCCTAAGTAGAGAACGGTGTTATGGGTAATTGTAGGTTGCAGAGGCTCAGACAGATCCAACGTGACCATCTCCCAAATCTCAACAAGGTATCTGACATGCACGTGACACAAGGTTTTTGATCCCTCTCTGTTCTGGATGCACAGGAGTAGGATCAGTAGTTCTAAATAAAGAACAAAGGTAAACATGGTGCATGGTGTATGTACAAGTAAGCAACAGCCACATGAATGTCTGAAACACCCCAGTGTACATTCATCTACATGAGCCCAAATAAGCATGTTTTAGCCATCAGGGGTACGACATCATCACACTTATAGTTTTAGCAATGTTACCTGTGGCAAGAAAAAGTAAATGAACCCTTTGGGATCAGCTCCATTTTTGTATGAATTGGTCAGATCTTAAACAAATAAAATTATTTTAACCAATAGCATACAAATCATTATATTGTTCACACTGTACACTGGAAAAAGCATGTGAATCTTTATTCTAATGACATCGACAAAACTGAATTGGAGTCAGGAGTTAGCAAACCTGAAGACCAATCAATGAAAGAAGACATAAAACACTCAGACATTTTGAATTTGCTATATAGAATGTTGGTGGAGAGAGGGACGTCTGGTCTACCATACTGAACAGGCTGCTCTGATGACCCTACCCTGGAAAAGTGGTTGATAATGGATGGATGGTTTTACACAAAAAGCATCTGCTGATGTGAACCACGGCTCACAAAAACGACTTGTCATGCATAAAGCTGGAAAGGGTTAGACATTACATAATCTCAAAGACGGCACCCACTTGCGTCAGTAGTTGACCCCCAGGGGATGAGGCTGTAGCATATGAAGGGAGCAAGTCCACGCTAGGAGGTGACTAGGGTGGATGGTGGGTCAAACAAACGTCAAGCTTCCCCATGGGAGAGCGGACTTCGCCTTCTGTTGTATAACGTAGTGCTTTTTAAATCAGAGTGTTTTAACCCAAGTGACAATATTTTCCTAACCCTAATCACGTAGTTTTTGTGCCTAAACACAACCACATCATTTCTGTGTACTGACACAAATGGGCCCCGAGTATCGTATTTGGACACCAAAGGCACCCTTTGGCGTCAGTATGTGTCACAAAAGCTACTTGACAAAATGTCAGTATTTGACATCCTGGGAATGAGAAAGCATTGGAAGAACACAGCATTATGTATGGCATGAAAAGGGCACTGCACATCAACATGAAAATATATGAAGTATGAGGGAGGGAGCATTAGATGAAGACTGGATCACATTTTATGACTGATTAATGCAGAAAAACTGCTCATTCCAAAGGGCTCACAGATTTTTCATTACCACTGTCTGTGAATGGCAACAAATTTAGAGCTACAGTAAAAGACAAATAAAATAAAATGAGTTCTCAAAATGAGATAGCCTTTGAAAATGTTTCCATTGTTGTCCGGCTTTAAATTGTTATATTATTTATTCAGTATAAGATCAGAAACATTCACACAATGACATTTCTTTAATGATTTCCATTTATTATGTACAAGCATTTCAGCAGATTCTGTATATGTTCCAAGAGTAATCTATGGTTTTCTAACCAAGTGTCTTTTTACATTAAGTGGTGAAGCTACGATGTGGCCTTGTGGGAGAATGCAGTTTAAGCTGGGTTGTGGGGTGCTGCTTGAATGATGTATACACATATTAGAGACAAGAGTGTATGGAGCGAGAGGCAGATTTTTCCATTTAAGCGCTGGTGGGGGTACAAAAGGGTATGTGAAGGCCTTTGGCATCAGTTGCCGCATCTCACAGACTGGAAACATAGCTTCATATTCAGCAATTTATGATCTCAATGCAGGAAAAGGAGTGTAAAGGAGGGGTACCAGAAGAGACCTTGGGAGGTGAAATGAAGGACGTCGTCCAAGACAACCCCCCATCAGTAGATGTCGATGAGAAAAACTCAGCTAACAGGAACAAATGAGATTGCTTCTATCTCACTTTGGCATGTTGCTGTAGAAAGGCTTCATCCATTTTGCATTTTTTCTCTTTCTAACATATGTCCTAGGTACAATACTAACTATAGCTTCCCTGATCTTTTTAAAATCATGATATATATCAAAATATATATTCCTAGAATCTGAGGTGTCATAATTTTGCTTAAAGTTATATAGAAATGATTGTGTCTTATGAATTAAACCACCATTTCTCCACTGGTAGAACCAGTACAATGGTATTTTTGCATTTTCTCTTAACTGAAGTAAAGGGATAGAAGAACAAATCCCATAAATGAACCATCTTTTCTGAGATGGGACAAAGAAGAAAGAGAAAGACACACTAACAGATAGACAAATCAAGAGGACAGTGACAAAAATATTCAGTGGTACTATAACAAAATGCATGTGGCTAATTGCTCTTCCCTCTCCGCTCTCTCTGTGTTTCCCCTGCTGTCTTCCAGGTTTGCTGTTGGCAGAGTCGCCCTGAGCCTCTAGGATGATTATGTTGGCAAGTAGCTATGAGAGCAGGTGATTAATCCCCCAGGAAGGGCAAACAGCATTAACCTGCCCCTCAGTATTTGCCACCACATCACCTCAGGTAAAACACAACAGCCCCACTATATTATCCCATGAAGGTTGGATTATAAGAACTGTCACATTTTTCAGTGAATCTTTGCACTAATTAAAGCAATAGCCCTCTACTTTAACTGGGCCTCCAGAGAAGACGAAAAAGGTACCTATCACATGCAGATATTCCTGAAATTCACAAAAGATTCACAAAAACCCTCAGGTAATGGTTTGTGTCCTCTCTCCCTCATTCAGTAGCTGATTTGGAGATGCAAATAATAACCTGGAAAAGGGCTAACCATGTGTTTGTGTAAGGCAGGAGCTTTTTTTAGTCAGTGTCTCATTTGAATTGGAAGCATCCTTCTGACTACGAATAATCTCTCTTTCTCATGTACAAGACTATTCCCCAAATGGGAAGGGCTTATACTGTAATAGGGACTTATCTGGTGTTTGAGCCAAGCTAAAGAAGGAAAAGGATTGTTAGAAACATGGTTCAGATCTCTTAGCTGTAATGGGAGATTACTGACCTGTAAAAGACTGTCAAGGATAGAGAGGGCTCACCAGTGCAGGCTGCACAGGTAGATATAGATACCCTACACAGTAAGTATGCCTTCTAACACCTACAGCACTTTAGATACAAGTGGTCTTTGAGGTGATAAGTTCACTGTTAACAAAGCTTGTTTTCTCTTTCAGGGATACCTGCTCCCTGTCTCTAAGAAGTTATATCTGGAGGACAAGCTGGAACAAAAGGGCTAAAGAAAGAGAGAGAGAGAGAGAGAGAGAGAGAGAGAGAGAGAGAGACCTTTCAGAACACAACGTATTCAACAGCTCAGGGTAAGACTGGCCCACCCAGGATGGTCATCCACCGGTGTGACAGTCCTAGATACTGTGCTCTTTATATTGGTAGTAGGATAGTTAACATCTAACTAACCAGTTAGTCTTTTTTTCTTTTTAAATAAATGAAGTGCTGCACAGTAGTCGAGTCACAACAAGGTGGTTGGGTAAATAGCAAGCGTGCTTCCACTGTCACACCAGAGACTAGAGTTTGTATACACATTCCTATCTGTGGGTTGGTTTAGGCAACAAAAGCATTTTGTTTAAGGTTAAAAGATGTGGTTGTGCTTAAATCTAAGTAAACAAGCTGTATCAGAAGCCACTGTGAGTTTTATATTACAGTACATTCAGTATCAACATATTTACTTCAAAGCAGATTTGCTGTTGCTAGTTATACTGTAGCTGTATCACAGAAAATCTACCTCAAATGGATTTCTTAATTTGTCTTTTTAAAAATAAAAGTTTTCTCATAATTTGTTTTTCCATTTAGTGTCATCTCTGTCTGCCTCCGCCGACCTGTCTGCCTTTACTACCCAGCCTTCTGTCATGGAATCTATCTGTCTTCCTCTCTGTTTGGTGCAGATCGAGTGACATGACAAGGGCATGGGAGCCAATCCATTCCCACCTTGTCATCTGCAGACATTTTGATCGGCCATAGCGCTCTTCCATCTCGATTAGAGGTGGCCTGCTGGCGGGAAACGAGTCAGTGGGTGTGAATGTGTGTGTGTGTGTGTGTGTGTGTGTGTGTGTGTGGGTGATCTGAGGCTGAACTAACCTGTGCTGAAGCATCCCCCTCTTCCTCTTTCCTGTCATCCTCCTGTCAAAGCCACCATCATTGTCATGGTGTGGATCTTAAGACCATCTCCTTCTTACCTCCACAGTGACAAATACTGCCCACTGGAGATGGGAAATGACAACTAACAACAGCCAATCTCAGATCTGGCATTTCTGATAGTTGCTGAAAGGCTGACTTCTTTTTCATAGAATTTGGAGACTTGATTAATTAATGCAGTAATGCATACATGTCAGCGCTGTCCACCTCCAACATGATAAAGATGATACTGTTTATAGGCATGATCGATACGGTGCTAGCTGAATGGTAGCTTTTCACCGCACAAACAGTTTTTCAGCCTGTGAGATAGACTGAATGCTTGTGTGCATTTTTAACCCCTTCAACTCATCTTTTTCTGGTTTATTCTAGCCCTTCTCCTATGAGGCTAAATCAGATGTTTACCATCTGCTGATATCTTTGATTGCTTGATTTAGAGGCATTCCATATGTTAATAATATTTAGCCTCTAACTCCATTTAATCTCTTTCTTAATCTTGATTTGTTAAAGCTCTGTTAGAGCAAACACGGTCTTACAGGGGACCACACACATATCCTGAGCTGGCCTCCACTGTCTGTTTGTCCTGGCTAAATGTGTTTGCTCCTCTCTTCAGGTGGATACAGAGCTCACCAGTCCATCATCGATCTATCACTACGCAGCTTTACTGTCTTAGCCGTGTCCTTCAGAATGCACTGGTTGCCCTGAAGTAACTGCTATAAGCCCACAGTTGAAAAGGCTGACAGAGTTTGAAGGTAATCGTTCTAACATGGCATGAAACATAACTGCTTAGTGAAATTAATGGGCCTCTGCAAATTGAATGTGTGTTTGATTCAAAATGGTGCTGAGTCGCAAAGTAGGTTTTACACTGTTTAAAATCCTTCTCTTAACATACAAAGCCCTTAATGACAAGGCTCCATTGTATCTTAAAGACCTCGTAGAGCCTTATCATCCTAACAGAGCACTTCGCTCTCACAGTGCAGGTTTACTTGTGGTTCCTAGAGTCCACAGAAGTAGAATGGGAGGCAGAGCCTTTAGCTATCAAGCTCCTCTCCTATGGAACCAACTCCCAGTCTCAGTTCGGGAGGCGGACACCCTCT
>NW_018128026.1:391254-434256 GCF_001952655.1 Monopterus albus | reverse complement strand
GAGGCAGAAGGCCGCCCACCAAGAGCCGGGTTCTGTCGGAGGTTTCTTCCGTTAAAGGGAGTTTTTCCTCCCCACTGTCGCCAAGTGCTTGCTCAAGGGGGATTTGTTGGGTTTTCCCTATGTAATAATATTGATAACAGTAAGGTCTAGACCTTACTTTGTAAAGTGTCCTGAGATGACTTTTGTTGTGATTTGGTGCTATACAAACACAATTTGATTTGATTTGATTTGATTTAAACATGTTGAATTCACAGACATTACATGTCTTTATTTGGACATCTACTGTATAAATGTTAATGTGGCAGCACACACCCTACAAACGACTTTGGTTGGCTTACTATAGATACACCAGTTTTTCCTGGGCCCTGGCTTTGTTCTGGGAGAAGTATTAGAAAACAAAATACTCCATGGGCATGTGGCACATGTCATGATGTCCACTCGGCAGTATACATGAAATCTGGAGTTATTTTCCTGCAGTGTTGCCTCTAGCAATGAGCCCTCCCTTTTGGCTGGGCCAAAGGGTTACATAACAGCCTTGTGACACTAGGGGGTGAAATGACCCATGTTTGAAGTGTCTAAGCAAGACAGTCTTGTTGATTGTGTGGAGCAGTGGATCTCTATCCAAGCTCTTGGGAGGCAATAAAAGCTTGATGCTTTACAACCATTTAACAAAGGTAGGGGCTGATTTAAGTGAGTGAAATCAAGGGGAATACAACTAAGTAGCTGTATTGATTGTGAACAGGGATACTTTGTGGTTAAAATCTACATTTGAACATGACTATCTGACAGTTTGGGGGTAACAGGTATCATTTTATAGTCACATACAAGCACCATTCACTTCTCCCACCAGTGTGCAGATGCCAGTTAAACAAACATAATTCTGACTTTTGCTTAAGGTGACCAGCCTGAGAAGTGAAGTGCTTGTGTAACACAGGAATTTTTTTGGCTGGGTTAGCAATTAAACTGCTGCCTGGCTGTAAATTAAAACCTAAATTACTCTAGGCACTATCTTATACAGTGCCCAAAGGGGACATTTAATATCTTGATCTCTCAATGCGTCATTTTACTGGACAAGGCCACTGACCTCAGTATCAATCTTTCTGATTGGCTTAATGACGATGGTTTTGACCTCATTATCCTTGCCCCTCTGACCGTCTCTCTCCTCTCACTCATTTATCTCCAGTGTCTTTCTTTCACCTGTTATATGACCTGTACAGTATATCAGGCTGATATTGCCTTTTCGTTAAAAGTCAGATATTGCCCTGTCATGTCATCCTTGCATGATATGATGGAGGATCCTTTGTGGCTGCAGGTAGTTGGATCATACTGAAATCCCTTACATAGTGAATGCACAAAGATGTATTTTATAGCATTTAAGTGTTGTTGAAGCATTTTGGTCAGCAGTGTTGAGTGTGTCCCTGCAATGAAATCTGCCCTAATTTATTATACTGGCTGTCAGTGGAAGACTTTAGTGGAGTATGGTTATATAACTGCTGTTATCATGGGCTTTCCTCCCTGGCAAAAAGCAACACTTTTGTGCTTTTGGGTGTCTGTTTTGATTTTGCAGCATTAAAGTTATGATTTTGAGACCCATTTCAGACAGGATCACTATGTCAGTATTAGCAATGGCCTCCAGTTCCACATCAGTTTAATCTAATCCTTAGCTTTTGTCTGTTTGTTTTTGTTTTTCACTCTACTCGAAGAGAAAACACTGCATATATTCTGTGGCTATGCTTAAGTATCACTCTCTAGGTTGTAGCTGAGAGGCTGGTTGGAAGTTGTTGTCTTACCTCCCTCTCTTTTTCACTTTCTCTCTCTGTGGACTCTACAGTGAGGTAAAGCACTGCTTCTGACATCGCTTCAATTACAGTAATGCCCAGAGAGCTCTCCAACAGCTATATTGTGAGACAAACTCTACTTGATACGGTGTCCAAGACAACTTGACACACACTTTCATTGTGGGTGTATTTTAGATGAAAACACAGAGGAGGCATTGCATTTTAATGCTTTTCAGATCACGTCTTCAGCACTTACTTTCTTACACTTCTGCTTGCTCAAGTTGAAGTACTCTGTGTTCTTTGTACTCTCTTCTCTCTTTTATACTACCACTTATCCAGTTGATTCCATTCTCTTTCTATTATTCTTGTCTTTCCTCTTTCTGGCAATATAGAATCCATCTGCACAGTACATTGTTTTCAAAACCTTTGTCTCTACAGATGTAGGCATTCAAAGTGTCATACTTTTTCACTATGTTATGTTTGTTGTGCTCTGACGGTGGCGCTGCATTGGTAATGCAGTGCTGTTATCCCTCCACCAGGCTCATAAAATCCAAACTGCAGTTCTCATTTCTGCCACCAGGTGTTGCAAAGCTTGGTAAACTGTTTGTGGATGCACAAACAGGATAGTAGGCTTCTGAATATTCTGATCAAATTCCTTATCATACAGGTACTCTGCAAGATAAATCATAATCATTTACACTGGGCTTTACATATCTAGTCAAATATCTTTTAAACATGGTTAACACAGCATCATACGCTACTGAAATAGAAAACACCATGTTATATAACTACATTGCAAAAGATAAGTTCTTTGTGAACACAATGTGATAGATCACACAGCTGCTGTCATAACTCCCTATTTATGTTGACTTTGTGGAGGTGATGATGTGGAGGACATAAAACTGTCTATAGATTATATCACAAAAATACTGACAATTCAGCTTCATTAAAAAACACAAAGACAAAGACATTTCTACCAGCTGTTTCTATGCAAACCTAACTGAGCTTCATGTCATATTAATATATTTCCAAGATAATTAAACTATTTTAACTCAAAAAAGTAAAAAAAAAAACAAAAACATTAACTAACAAGAACTCAATTCAGGTCCAATTAAGCCTTAGAGGATATAATCTTTTCAAGCCTCCCCATACAGAGACTAAAACCAACAATGAACTGCCTCTACTCACTGTTAATGTCTGTCAGCCTCCTTGCTGCATCAGCTTATTCGTCTGTGCCATAGTCCTCTGTTGTTGTTCAAAAACAATTAAAAACACATCAGTGAGACACACTGCTGCACTGGGTGACATGTTTCTTTATTACAAAACAGTAGGCCAGTGTATATGTTGGCCCAAAAGCTTCAAATGACCTTAACCTTTTACAGTGTATGAAGTAAAGCAAGGCTCACCTGCACATGTACAAGATCTCCATGCAGACTGTAAACAAATAACATGACACCCAGCGCAGCAGTGTGCACATTTTGCAATAAGTGCTAACTAAAAATAATCGGTAATTCCCCATAAATGTATTAAAACTAAAAGTAATGAGCCTGATTTGAAAATGTAATGATACCTGAAAAATCTACTTAACCCTGTAAAGGCTGACACATGAAAAAATAGCCAGAACATTCTAATTTTTTGGAACTGATGTTTATTAAACCTTTTAACAAAATCCAAAAGAAAATTCAAGATTTTTATTTGCCCATTTATGCATAGACAAACAGTCCAGACATATAGGAATAAATGTGCCATATTATTTAGTTTATTTTAAATTTTTTTGCATCACATTTGATACATGGGGCATTTTTGGCGATTTCATTTTGCTCAGAAACTCGCGTAGCAAATTTGATATTAAAGGTTTTATAGGGTTAAGTACAGTAACTAAGTATTTGTACTTTATTACTTCCCACCTCTTGCATTTGGTGCTACATTGGTAACATACAATGGGGTTATCAGAAATTTTATTGCTGAAAAACAGGGGAACAGTGTTCAAACTGGAACAAAACAGAAAAATTGCCGGCTGTAAACTGAAAACAGTGAGCTGAAAGATGCTTTAACACTCCACAAAGCTCAGAGAAATAATGGAGTTGGTCGATAATTCTTTGTGGGTTTGTCACTACAAAAGACCCCTTTCACATTGCACATAAAAATTTGATTGATTGTAAATATAAAAATATTAATTAAAGCAGCTTTGATGGTCCTTGACATAGTAAAGTCAGCCCACCTTATGTGTGCGTGTGTGTGTGTGTGTGTGTGTGTGTGGAGACTTTGTTTCTTGAGGTGAGACTCTTGAGGCACCACTTTCTCTCAAGCTGCTTTCAAATCCCACCTCTTTCATGCTAATTGGTAGATGTAGTCCTAACAATTGGTAAATGAAAACATTTGATTAGTAGTGCTTAGTGGGGGCACTTATTTTACCGGTGAGGAAGAGTTCCTGAGAGGAATTATTTGCCTGTCTAAATTCTACAGATGGAGAAGCACCTGTCAGAGAACCCTGTGAGTGAGAGAGGAAATCCCATTCTACTTAATTTCCTTAATAAGTGCTGCTGAGAAGAAAATCAGCGACAAAAAGGCAGATGACTGATCAGCTGCAGGAAACAGGTTCTCATACAGTGCAGCTTGTTCCCGTGATGCTGATGAAGGTGAATTGTGACAGTGAGAAAACCGGTTTTGCTTTGTTGCCAAAATAACTTGCCAGTAGGGATAGATGACTCACAGTTAACATGCCACTGCAGCATTGTTAACAGGCGTAGAGGAGCATCTGGAACAACAGAGATAAAATTTTACTAACAGTGTTTTTATTTCTTTACAGAAGCATATCAACACCCACTGGGGATTATTTGTCATGCTGCTGTCATGGAGGAACCTCATAAATCCAGTTTTGGTGATTTTCAAACTTTTGTTAAAAGATTAAATGGTCCTCTTTGGTTTGAGAAAACAAGAAACAATTTTAAACACCACTTGGACAAATATATACTTTATCAAGAGACTGAAAATGTACGTAAAACTCGGGTATTTGTGCTAAAGTCATTAAATATCTCACTATTTACTTTATGTATACCCTCCCATGCATCACAGACCTCCACACCAGCAACATGGCTGCTGTATTTGAATGTTATAAGGGTTTCACTCCTGTTCCCACCAAACTCTTCCCTCTTTCTCCCTCTGACACCATAATTCAAACAGCTTTGCACAGAGTGATATACTGCATAAAGAAAGCGATTGTGTCCCATCTCATGTTGAAAAGTCTTAGGGAACTTGTCAGTAGAACTCTATCAAAAGTGCTTATGGAGTTACTGTGGCCAAAGAAGTAAAATACTCCCCGGACAAGAGAGCTTAGCCTAGGAACCCTGATACTTCAGTGCCCTGGTTGACACCCTAACCACAATCCCCAGTGCTTGGTTCTTTTCCTGTCCAGGATAAGCCTGAGGGTGGGGTTTATGAGTTCCCTGTGCACTCCATGCCATCTCTCCCTTCTCATTTACTGTATTACATTATCTCACATTTTTTCTAGATAAGCTAATAAGCCTTCATTCAGTTTCTTCCCTATTGGCCAGATGCAGGCTTTTCTTCAAAAGGAGGGGAGGTGCTTGAAGCCGACTCAGCCGGACTTCCTTAAAACTTTTCCTGCTTGTGAGTGTAACTGTCCTCATAAACAGTTGATGGCGCACAGTAGCTGGTACAGAGTGCTTAGATCTGTGGCCCTCAGCTGATGAGAAAGCTGAAACTAAAGTTAACAAAGAATGTGTGAGCTTGTCTTGGATTACATTCCTGGTGACCTGATTAGGAACACTCATCAGATAACTCATGATGGAATACTAACTACATTAAGGTAACATTTTCATTTCAGATAGAATGTTTGCTACAGCCTCAGACTGTCTAGAAAAATATATGTATATATAATAAAGACAAATGCTACACTCATACAACAAAGATAACATATCTTCTTAGTTGTTTGTGTTGTACGCTTTTTATTTCACAGAAAGCCTTCTAGCTCGAACATAAAGAAGTAAGTAATGTAGGACCACTTGCTTGACATCTACAACTTCTGGAATACTTCAGAAGAATTAATTACTTTTCTTAAAGTTAAAATGCCAGCATAACACAATGCAAATGTTTGGTATGTGATAAAATACAATACATTTGGGCGCTCCTGCTTTTCCACTGGACATGAAAGAATGTCAACACTACATTTCCTTCAGAAACACAGACAAAGAAGCAGATGGAAAACAGGAAGAAAATATTTGTTTGTTTTAGAGAACAAAACATTTTGCTGCAGAGGAAGATCCTAAACTCCAGCTTTAACCATGTTCCACTTTTTCCAGGTTTTTAGGCTAAACACTGGGGAATGTGCTCCCAAATCCTTTGAGCAGTTGTTTTTAATCTGCTCTTCTGTGTCAAGCAGGTAGAAAGGGAGAGAGAGAGAGATTTCAGTCCAGGAAACAAAAGATACTTTTACAGTCTCTGACTACTGAGAAGTTTGTACTAGATGCAACACTCAGACATGCACTCACATACAGACACACAAAATAGGGCCTTTCCTGTTTGAAATTGATCAAGGAATGGGATAGTCTGTGATTTGACATGCTCCATTTCTCAGCAGCTAAATACTTCTCCACACACATAATCATGTGCTTCCAAAAGATTATGTTTATGGCCTTTTAAACCCAAATCCTTGTGTTGCTAAGGCAGTGTTAATGTTTGGTATGCCCATTTGAATGCATTGGAATTTGTGGTTGAAAGCACTTGACTTGTCAAAGACATTCAGAAAATCAGGTTCTGTAGTTTCATAGTTTTAATCATAAGCATCTTAATTGTTTACTTCGGCTTCAGCACATTCCAGCACACTGGAGTCCGAAACTTGAAATGGAAGCGTTTTCAGTGCTGAGCGTTTGTTATGAAGACTGGCTACACTTATTGTCAGATCTGACATTTTGTGTTTATGTGTGTGTACTTTTTATGTAGTTTTGGTTCATGTGTTTATCAAGGTCACTTTTCCTCGACTTGTCGTTGTTTAAGAATGCTAGCAAGCTGGCTCTATTTTCTTCTTCCCTTGTTTCTCCTGAGTGGGTTTGTTGAACACAAACAACCCACTCAGGTCTCATGGGAAAATGAACTCGAGTCAATTTGACTGATGTCGCAAATAAACTTTCTGCCCTTCGTCTCATGTTGTTTTTCATAGAGTTAAAAATATACCTCCATGTTCAGCAGAGTGCAGATATGGCTCTTCAGCTGCAGGTATGCTCGTATCAGGACAGATGAAAAGCAAACACTGATCAGGATTTGATTCAGACTGGACACACCAGAGTAAACAGCTGCAGGAACTGCAGGTGCATTTACCTGAACTGTAGGACCTATATGTTGTAAATATTTTTAAAAGTGTCCGATGTTTCTTTTATCATTGAGAAAATGTGCAGAAAGCTGAAAATTGTTGATACTGAACAGAAGTATCAGTAAATTTTCACTAACCACATTTATCACATATATATTTTATAAAATCCATTCTTGCAATATAATATCTACACATTGGAACTAAAGAATTACTTACTGGTTTTATGGCTTAAGCTCTCACAGTTAACACCCATGTTATGCTGCGAGCCAAATTAAAGTTAAAACATCTAAAAACAATTGTTAAAAGTATTTTATTGGTATGAAAGTTCTTCTGCTTGGCTTAATAGGTGTAATGGTTCATTTCACACATTTGCAACCTCGCCCTCCATGTTTATATTACAAAGATACTGTTTGGGTCAGTTTGACCCTGAACAGAAGAGGTATCTCATCTTAATTTATCATCACTTCAAAAAAAAGAAAAGATTTCAAAATGTAAAAAAAAAAAAAAAATCAATGTCATGTAAAAATTATGTATTTTATATGTAGGTCTCTCCAATGTACATTAAAAAAGTTTTAACATGCATTTTTTATGAAAAACAAATACATTATCCTCATTGAACCATAATTTGTGAGAGGTAAAGAACACCATTGCACTAAATAGCAACTGAAATGGTTAGTAATGGTCAAATTAACCCAGTAACATCACTGCTGTTCCTGAGAAATGAACATAACAGATGGGTTAAGGACAGAGAAAGAGCATGTCTAGTTTGGTCCCTGGAAAATACTTTCTCACCAGACAGAATCCTGGCAGCATTAACTGAGCATTTTTCTCAAAATGTACTGTAACTGGAACAACAAGTTAGTAACTGTATATAACAGACACAAAAAACCTCATATATCACCTTTACTGTTAAATGCATACTATTTATTAGACTAGATTAGATGTATGCATCATTAACATGTACCCTACATGTAAAGCTTATGCATCACTTTGATATACATATATATTTTAATTAGCACATTCTCACATTCTATTTGTACCCCATTTTAGTGAAACTGACGTATTGGATTAGAACTGAAACAATTCAATAAACAGTATGCTGCAAAATAAGGACTGTATTTGTTTCAAAGTTTTAGGTTTCACTATGTGCATCCCTTTAAACTGCATACAGTCAGAAAAAGAGACATCCATGAGCTTGTCTCACACTACTGCCACTAACACTTTTCTCCAATATGAGGCTACATATTCCTTTTTATCATCCACTTGAACGTCAGTACTCTCTGTTTTCCCTGCTTTATTCTTATGTTTATCTTGTGCAACAATCCACTTTGCCTACAGGATTAATTAAAGTTTCATGTTATTTACTTTTCAGTGTCCTCTCATCAGCACTGACAAGAATTGTACATGCAGTAATAAGTTTGTGTCCTGAGGAGTGAGCTTTGAGGGCTTGCCCACAATGAAAGATCGCTTGGAGGAACTGCGACAGAAGGCTCAGGAGTTCTCTGGGACAGCAAATGAGGATATTGAGCCTTACTCAGTAGATGATGATAGCAATGACTTTATGGTGATCGGGATCATAACGCCACAGGGTGTTGTGCTGGAGGAGGAGCCGGTCATTAAGAATTTGTTGTCTGAGGCTCAGCAAATCCGAGACGATGTCACAGCACTGGAGTCAGAGGTACTGTATACAGTAAATGAACTATAATAGTTAAGATTTAAAGTCTTTTTCAGGATTAAAAGTTAGGTTTCACTCTCTTATTTGTGGTCATGTGTTAATGAACAAAAATGTACTTAATCAAAAACAGGTCTTAAAGTTTACCCAGCAACAAAAGACCCTGGTAGCAACCATGCGTCGATTCAGTGTGATGAAGAAAGAGAACAGCATAGCACGAGACATCAAGCTGAAGGCCGAAAACCTCAACCGTCGTTTAGATGCCTTTTTAAAACAGGTTCAACAAACTGAGGCTCAGCATCAACCTACTGCTGCTACAGCGAGAATACAACGCTCCCAGTATGCAGCGCTGAACCTCAAATTCCAGCAGGTTGGGAAGATGACCCCACTATGTTTTTTGAAAGAGAAGTTAAACTGGTTTTGAATGAAGCTTGAACTAGTTTGGTCAATCTGTTGTTAGTTGTCTCAACATAAGAAAGTGACAGCATTAACAGAATCAGAAAATGGAAGGACTAATTTGTTTGATCAGCTCATTTTAGGACTGTCTTTCTCTGCAGATTTTGTTCTACCACCAGTGTCAAGAGGGTTAAGGAAGCATGCATAAATGATGCTTATGCTAAAAAAAGCAATGGGGCTCAAATATGCTCTCATTTCCCCTCCCCTCCCACTCCTTCATTTTAATTCTCTCTTTTTGCTGTAATTATGTTCAGATAATGCGGCAATATAATGAAGGTCTGCTGACCAAGCAGGAGCGCTGTAAGGACTTCATTATCCGGCAGCTGGAGGTACTGGGAAAGGATGTGGCGGAGGAGGAGGTGAATGAGATGTTTGCCACAGGAAAATGGGAGGTCTTCAATGAGAATCTGCTGAATGATGCCAAAATCACACGGTCACAGCTATCTGAGATCGAACAGCGACACAAGGTGAGAGCAGTGGCAAAAGCATTTTGTTCTAACAAAGGTTAGAATTTTGCCTTATTTGTTGTCATGCAACTATGGTTCATTGCTTAAAAATATTCATTTCGTATGTGATTTTTACTCACTATACTGGTGGCCATTGTCTTGGGTGTTATAAAGGGAATGCTTTCAAGTCAGTAGCATGATAATCTTCTATTGCAAATGTAATAAATGTGAAATTATAGCATGTTTCACACAGCTACAGTAAGTGACAAATAGGTGAAGGAACAGAGGTAAGTGGAGATTGAAATTGCTATAGCTTGTAACTTTGAAAGAGAAATGACTGGGCTTTCCATGTTGTCTCAATAAAAAAATAAATAAACTGCAGACCTGAGGGCATTTAATCACTGATAGGAGAAAATAAGATTTGCTTTTTATCCAGAGCAACAACTTTGGATATCTGTTGAATATAAATATTTCTTCAGGTCAACCAGGACACTAATCACTAAAAGGCAGGTGGCAAATGGAAGAAAAACCCTGAATAAATGAGTGGTCTCTTCCAGGATGACAGTGCCCCAGTTCACAGGGCACTGAGTTGTTTGTTGAGTATGAAACTGATGTGAATCAGATGCTATGGCCTTCACCATCACCAGGTCTCAGCCCAGGTGAACAGCAATGGGACATTTTGGAGCGACATGTTAGACAGCGTCTCCACCACCATCATCAAAACACCACATGAGGGATTATCTTTTGGAATAATGACGTTCATCCCTCCAGTAGAGTTCTGAGATTTAGGGAGTCAATGACAAGGTGCACCAAAGCTGTCCTGGTGGCACGTGGTGGCCCAGTATCTTACTGAGACATGTTGGTTTGTTATTTAAGCTGTGTGTAAAAGTCAGACAGCAATGTCTGAGTATGTTCAGCCCATGTTATATCAACATCTGTTCCCCTGATGCAGCTAAAACCTTCCAGCTCTCTCTGACCACTCCCATCCTGACTAATGGTGCTCATACCTACAGTGTTAAACCTTTTATCCTTCTCCACCAACAGGAGTTGTTGAGCCTAGAGAACAATATGAAAGAAGTGAGGGATCTCTTTGTGGACATTTTCATGCTGGTGGAGGAACAAGGGTACCACATCGAACACATCCAGACCAACGTAGAGCGAACTCAGGATTATGTGTTAGCATCTAATGAAAAATTCAGACTGGCCACCAGGTATAAGAAGAAGAATCCGCTCCGACAGCTGTGCTGCTGCTGCTGCCCTCCCTGGAGATGCTGCTGTTAACACATATGCATTTTTATCTCAATGGTAACTCCAAATAGTGTTTAATTTTAAAGGTCTCACATACCTGTTGGGAGTAAGCAACCATGAAAACAAGTACCATTAAAGTGAAGGTTATGGTACTGCAGTTTTTGAACAGAGTGACAGTAAAGACAGATTCACTAGAGCACAGAAAACAATTAGGAGCCAGAATTGGTATTTGAGGCACTTGTTTCTTTCAAGAGGATGTGAAGCAGCCGCTACTGGAAGAGACAGTTGCTCAGTGACACTACTGCTTATTGGAGACCTTCCCTGTCATCTGACAGAGGTCACAAACAAGGTGAGACCATTGCCTTTGTCACTGCCACTGCAAGATCAGCAAAACTGATATTTCACCTTTTTTTCCAAATGGGCATTTCTTCTTATTCTTTGAGCACTTTTTAAGAAAAATATACAGTAGTATATGCACATTAAGATGAATCTAAAGTATTATTATTCTACTTTATTTTGTAACATTAACTGAAATGCAATGTAATTGAGAAATAATAGCTTTCTGAGAGATTTTGAGACATTATATATTCATTTAATCTTTGGCCCACATGCAGATAGAAAAAGAACATGTTTTACAATTTGTTATTAGTATCATTTGCATTTGAAAGTTTCATCATTTTCAGTGAGCATTTTTTAAATTAATTTATTCAGTTTCATAGAGGCAGAGATCCAAGTAAGACTAAATAATGAGCCCTGGCCAAAATATTTCTATCATGCTGGCAAAACTGCAGAATAACACTGAATATCACTTTTTTTTTAATAAAATGGGCAATTCAAATTCTCACATTTCAAGAAATATTCCAATTCTCTTGATGTTTGGTGTTTTAGAGTACAGTGTCAATTTATGATTCTGTTATAGTGTTCAGATAAAAACCTCTGGTATCCATATCACCATGTTGCACAAAAGAGGCAGCTCTAGTACAGAAGGACTAAAGGACCAAGAATATGCTTTATACAGTAACTGACAGTTTTCTGTTCCTTAATGTTGAGTTACTAGCTCAATTTTTCTGCTGAGATAATGACTAAAATATAATGAATCAATAATTTCAGGAGATACAACCACATCCTACTGTTCATCTCACTTGTTTGCAAAATGCTTTTAAAACTAGCTACTCATTAGCCACAACAGTGATGATTTTCAGTAACCTATGGTGTCAGGTGTAAAGGACAAATATAGGTGAGCGTGGCATACAGAAGTCAGACTGGAAAATCTGGTTCATCTGTTATTCCACAATAGCTACCAGACAGCTACTGTATGTTCCCGTAGGGGACAATGTGTAAACATCACCGTTAACTTCCAGCAGATGGTAAGAGGACTCACCCTTGTTAAACAGTTTTCTTGTTAAATATAATACTTCTAGGTTTAGATAATAATTAAAGCATTTAAGTTTAACTTAGAAAGTGGAAGCGGAGCAGAGGTATGGAGGTGTGAGTGGGTTAAACAGTGTGAAAATGGAAAAAGCGTAGTTTGGGTCAGGTCCGGCTCCTGAACTTCAGATAATCACATTATCTTCATTTTGTACAAGTATTGATTCATGTGACACATAAGGAAGCACCACTTGTCAGTATGGCACTGCCAGAAGTCTAGCAGTGGTACCAGGTGTGACATGTGAGGTGGTGTTTGACTTCTGCTATATGACTGTAATAGTTTTTTACTGAATCTGATCATCTGTGTTGCACGCCACTGTCACTCTGATTAGAATGGCATTTTGAAACAACATAAATACATCAAATATAAAAATCAAACAGCAACACAATGTAATGCAGTACAGCATATGTTCTGTTTCTCCTCACAGACTCTAAGCACTGCTGCAAATTGCAGGGTTCCTGAACAGCAACAATGCCATCCAGTGTTCACTGAGATAATTGCCAGTTAAAAAGGAATAGGTTACCACTTCCTGTTTAAAATGATAAAGGGCATATTACTACTAGATTATGTCTCTATGCAAGTGTCATTCTCACTGTAAATTTGACACAAAATGTTTTAAGAATGAAAGAAAAGTATGCATTGCTATAGTGTTTTATTATTTTTGAGCTCTAATAAACAGCCCATGTAGGTCATTCCTCCTAATAGGAGAACACTAGTTCACACTCAAAACTAGTTCACACTAGTTCAGCAAAAACAAAAAAGAAAGGAAGATTTAATCTTCTACATACAGGTTCTACGTCTGCTGCATAAACAATGACAGTGTTTTTGCTGCTTCCGCTCCATGATATCAAACAACATGAAAACAGGCTCTTCTCTTAAAATTTATCTGGATTCTGTTGCTTGTCCCTTACTGTTAAAGATCTACAGTATGTCTAGTCATCGTATGGCATCAGAAACTATGACAATGGAACTTTTTCTTGTGTTATACCTATGTGTAACACAAGCAAATGCATTACACACTGAGCTGTCAGAAATATGCACAGCAACCTCTATAAGGTCTCATCTCTCCAAATATATTAAGAGCAGAACAGCAGGGATCAAGCATGTCTGCAAACTTGAGAGAAAGTTTCTGGGGTTTATATTAGCAGGCCTTGGGAGCACGAAGCCATGGGATAGTGAACAGAAGTCAGTTCAGTAACCACTGGACATCTGACTCCCAGTCAAGTCACCCTCTCTTACTCTGTAAGGTGGGTGCCTGGGACCGAAGAGTAGGGCAGAGGACACAGCATTTAAATTTCAAAAAAGATGGGTTTTTATTTACCCCAAAATAAGAAAAAAACACACAAAAAAACATCAATATCAAACAAACTGGGCCCTAAAAGAGGTCAATAAAAGCTAAGGAAATTCAAAATACAGCAAACTGAACTGCACAGTACATCAAACCAGAAAAACAAAAACAACTAACCTAACATCCGACACAAATGGGAAACATATATGTACACTGGCTAACCAAACCACTAACGCACACAGGGAATAGACAAAGACACTAACTAAATAACCTACCAGTAAACACTGAACAGACAGTCCGCTAACAACTAAATATGGAGGGGAGCGTTGGTGCGCAGCCATGTTCAGGTCTCTGCAGAGATGTTCTATTAGGTTTAGGTCCGGACTCTGGCTTGGCCACCCTTGGACTTTCACGTTAAAAAGGAATAGGTTACCACTTCCTGTTTAAAATGATAAAGGGCATATTACTACTAGATTATGTCTCTATGCAAGTGTCATTCTCACTGTAAATTTGACACAAAATGTTTTAAGAATGAAAGAAAAGTATGCATTGCTATAGTGTTTTATTATTTTTGAGCTCTAATAAACAGCCCATGTAGGTCATTCCTCCTAATAGGAGAACACTAGTTCACACTCAAAACTAGTTCACACTAGTTCAGCAAAAACAAAAAAGAAAGGAAGATTTAATCTTCTACATACAGGTTCTACGTCTGCTGCATAAACAATGACAGTGTTTTTGCTGCTTCCGCTCCATGATATCAAACAACATGAAAACAGGCTCTTCTCTTAAAATTTATCTGGATTCTGTTGCTTGTCCCTTACTGTTAAAGATCTACAGTATGTCTAGTCATCGTATGGCATCAGAAACTATGACAATGGAACTTTTTCTTGTGTTATACCTATGTGTAACACAAGCAAATGCATTACACACTGAGCTGTCAGAAATATGCACAGCAACCTCTATAAGGTCTCATCTCTCCAAATATATTAAGAGCAGAACAGCAGGGATCAAGCATGTCTGCAAACTTGAGAGAAAGTTTCTGGGGTTTATATTAGCAGGCCTTGGGAGCACGAAGCCATGGGATAGTGAACAGAAGTCAGTTCAGTAACCACTGGACATCTGACTCCCAGTCAAGTCACCCTCTCTTACTCTGTAAGGTGGGTGCCTGGGACCGAAGAGTAGGGCAGAGGACACAGCATTTAAATTTCAAAAAAGATGGGTTTTTATTTACCCCAAAATAAGAAAAAAACACACAAAAAAACATCAATATCAAACAAACTGGGCCCTAAAAGAGGTCAATAAAAGCTAAGGAAATTCAAAATACAGCAAACTGAACTGCACAGTACATCAAACCAGAAAAACAAAAACAACTAACCTAACATCCGACACAAATGGGAAACATATATGTACACTGGCTAACCAAACCACTAACGCACACAGGGAATAGACAAAGACACTAACTAAATAACCTACCAGTAAACACTGAACAGACAGTCCGCTAACAACTAAATATGGAGGGGAGCGTTGGTGCGCAGCCATGTTCAGGTCTCT
This sequence comes from Monopterus albus, assembly GCF_001952655.1. Taxonomy (NCBI): domain Eukaryota; kingdom Metazoa; phylum Chordata; class Actinopteri; order Synbranchiformes; family Synbranchidae; genus Monopterus; species Monopterus albus. The sequence continues at coordinate 419,059 of NW_018128026.1, read as the reverse complement.
GCAGAGATGTTCTATTAGGTTTAGGTCCGGACTCTGGCTTGGCCACCCTTGGACTTTCACAGTTTTCCCAAAGCCACTCCTGTGTTTTCTTGGTGGTATGTTCCAGGTTGTCATAAACCCCAGCCTGAGATCCTGAGCACTTTTTAGAGAATTGCATCCATCCTTCTCTCTATACTGACCGGTCTCCCAGTCCCAGCTGCAGAAAGACATTGCCACTGCATGATGCTGCCATCACCATGTTTGCCTGTAGGGATGGTATTAAATGAGGTGATGCTCAGTGCCTGAGTTTCTCCACACATGCTGTTGGGAATTGTGGTGAAATAGTTCAATCTTCTTTTCATCAACCCAGAGGATTTTGCTTCTCATAGTCAGTATCCTTCAGGTGCTTTTGGCAAATTCTGAGCAGGCTGTAGTGTGTCTTTTAGAGAGGAATGGCTTCCATCTGGTCACTCAACCATTGAGGCCTGATTGTTGGAGTGCTGTGCTGATGGTTGTCCTTCTGTAAGGAACTCTGAATCTCATTTATAGTGTCCCTTCGGATCTGGCTTCTGACCAAGGCCTTTGGTCCCTAACTACTCAATCTGGCTGGGCGGCCAGATCTATGAAGACTGTTGGTGGTTCCAAATCTCTTCCTTTTGAGAATGATGGAAGCTATTCTGCTCTTGGGCACTCTTAATACTTTCTTGAATACTTCTCCAGATCTGTGTCTTGACACAATCAGGTCTCCCAGGTCTCTGGACAGTTCCCTCGACCTCATGGCTTTGTTTTCACTTGGACATACCCCATCAACTATGAGACCTGATATAAACAGGTGCGTGTTTTTCCTGATTATATCCAGTACATTATCTTTTGCACAAATGGACTCTGATCAAGTTGTAGAACCATCTCAAGAACCACTGATACTAAGTGAAGGATCTGAATACTTATGTAAATGGGATATTTGTGTTTTATTTTGAGTGAATTTACAAAACACTCCAAAAACCTGTTTTCACTTTATCATTGTGGAGTATTGTGTGTGGAATGGAGGGGAAGAAAAGGAACTGAATCCATTTTAAAACATAACAAAATGTGAAAAAGCTCAAAGGGTGTGAAAACTTCCCATACCGGCTGCATTTTGCAACCAAATACAGACACAGTTTTCAATGGATTTCTAGGATATTTTGGCTACTAAGTGGCACTGTTGTATTTCTAAGAAAGTTTTATCTTGTTTCTTGACTTGGCACCCTTTTCTGTAATACATGCCATTCATCATCTGTCACTGTGTAATTGTGCTTACTTAGAAAAAGAGATCATAACAGACTGACAGAATATGTCACCTTTATTTCCAAATGTTTAAATGCAGTAAAAGGTTGTTCACAGCAACAGACATGGGATGCAGTGATGCCTGTACGTGACTCTGTACTGTATATTTCTTCTATCTGGTCTATCTGAGGCGTGGATCCCAAAGACTTTCTCTAAATGCATGAACAACATCAAAGCAGCCCTCCTGTGAGTAACACCAGTTTTGATAGAGAGCTGACTTTACTTTATTGCCTGGTTTTATCACTCTCATCAAAATCTGAACAGAGAGATATCAAGACTGGCAGAAAGTGATAAATCACAAGGCGACTGTACAGCGAGTCTGGCAGCGGTGATAACAGACAGAACACCAGCAATGATGCTCTCACATAAAATCTTGAATACGAGCGATGTAAATACATTTAAGAAATTATCATCTTGTTAAAAGGTTGTATTAATTTGACTTTCTTTTCTAGCTCCCTCTGATATATTTAATGCAGTAGTTTGACATTTTGAGATGTCAAACTATTCCTGAGATGACACAGCCTGCAGCCAATTAGCATAAAGACTTGAGGTGGAAAAACAATAGCCTGATTCTTTCTAAAGGACAGAAAAAATAAATGCATACAAGTATCTCTACCATACAGTAGGTGTCAGCCTTTTAATAGACCTGTGACATATTCAGAATATACTGTACTTCAGCAGTGTCAGCTGCAGTCTGACCCTCTAGCTGATAAGTAAGTGGATGCAGGTGTTTGCATGTATTTTGATTCTGGTTTGCACAGTTTTGATTAAAAGTGAACACTCTAATAACCCTGGTATATCTGACCAAGTACTATGGGCTGAAAATCCCAAACCAACTTCTAGGACTAGTACCGTCACTTCTAGGGGAGGCTAAAGTAGTTGGGGGGGGGGGTTGTAAGAGCAGAAATGCTCTTGTAACTTTGCAACTGTGACTGTGTTATTCATGTAAAAAGGTTCTAGTAACACTGTGCTTCAGATGTAAGGGTATACTATGGTATCCTGTGAGTTATAATCCACCTCATGTCACAAGCTGACTCTTATTTATTACGTATGAAGTGATAAATGTTCAAATATTCTGTTGGTGTGATATATGAACTTCAGCAATAAGAGCTCTAGGAAGGTTAATCAAAACAAGTGTGTGTAGCTGCTACATTGACTTAAGAGACATTTTCATCTTTTTTGACAGGCAGCTGGCTGGACAAACACTGGCTTTAATCCACAGCATATGTGAAAGTAGTGTTAAATAATGGAGATCATTTTAAAGTTTGCATGTAAGCGTCAGCTCACTAACCAACAATATTGCTATAATTACCATTGTTCTGCTGTATTCACACTGAATATTGTTATAGTATCTACTCTGTGATACTCTCCCTGTTGTGTTCACAGCATTATCGATTCCCCAAGAGAAGATGTAATCAGGGGCCATTTAATGCACAGGCTTTCCTGGGATGAAGTCAATTACAAAGGGACTCTGAATGTCAATAATAATAATTATAATAAAGCTATTATTATTTTAGGGGGCTGTAATGTCATAAGTCATGTATACTGATTGACTGGTCACTTTGTTGCCAGAGGTGATATTTATTATTGCTGATTGGTCAGTAAATCGAATGCCTATAGTGACAGTGGAAAAGGGCTGGCAGACAGATCAAGCCCAGTGGCCTTTGACAGGGTTCAGTCGCCCCTGGTAGAATTATTGTATTCATTTGGAATGTGGGACTGGAGCAGCATTGATTTTATATTGATGCTTTGCTAATTTACAGATAAAGAACTCAGACTATATAGCTCCTCTTGGTTTGAGATCAAACAAGCTGTTTTGTACAAAATTTTTCCATTTCTCTTCCAGATGATGTTGTGATATTGACAGATGCAAAAGATGAGAAGATGTGGGAACAGTTTGAGCAGAGATGATGCACACTGTCACAGCTGCAGCTGTGAACTAAATCTGCAATCATCTTGTCAATCAGATCAAATGAAAAGAGGGAATGTTCAGTCTGCGCTGTGTTGTGCAATTTCTGAAAATTACGTTTTTGAGATGATCAGCCAAGAGTAAATTAAAGTAAACTGTCACATCTTTGTCACCTCTTTGCATCAATGTAACATTCAACAGCTGCATACAATAGATTTGAACATTAAATAGGTAATTCCCTAATAACAAATTAAGAGTCAGCTTATTCAAAGTCATTTCATTTTGTGTCCCTATACTCCGGACTTAGTTTTTAGTGCTCGTAACGTTTTGACTTGATTATGGATAAACGTTTCTCTCATGTTTAATGGAAGTGCTTTGCATGCTCATGCATAAGAGTGTAATCTTAATGACTGACCTATTAATCTGTTTCCCGATAGACCATTAGGAAATGAAAATTGGCCAGCAGAGGGAGCTAATATCCAAGAATTATAATAAGTTTCATTCAATCCTTGTTGTGCTTTCCTGCCCATTACTTCTCTACAGGCTAATAAAACAGTTTTCTCCAGGCTTTGCACTCCCTTTTTGAACACCACAGTTGTTAATAGTGTTACACAGGGAAAACTTGTATTCAGTGTACCATTGGTGTACACAGTAGCATCCCTTTCTCTTCTTTATTGCTGACACTTGATTCATGTACTCAACAATAAAAGGTGAACAGTGGGAGGTCCATACCAAACACAGCTGACACACATATCAGGACAGATGAGAGGTGAAAATGAGCTGAGATGGGGGAGAATAAAACATGTCACTGACGATAGAGGGGGCAGACATTTTCAGCCTCACAGGGAAACACACACACAAACACACACACACACACACACACACATACAGTATAGACATACATAATTTTAAGCAAATATACAGTGGTCACAGTATAGTGTGTTATACAGTTGTCCCTTCAACCCTGACTTACATTTGTTATATCCATGGGAAGTCTTTGATATTGTGTGATATTAACTTTATGAAAGTGCTATTAATTAATTATCCAACATTGCTACTTCATAATCAACTTGCAGGCTCAACCATGTTAAATATATTAATAATAATACCAAAATGTTTCTATCTTAAAGCAGAAAAACCCAAAGACAGTATTTCTATAATACTGTACATACATGTTTGTGTTACATATATACATAAATGTTTTTTGTTTTTTGCAAGCCATTCTTTTGACCTTGTGAAATAGCACATAAGCTATTATGACCAACTGAGCTGATGTTGTCTGAGTCCAGTCTAGTCTATGTAGCAAGTAATATGATCCTGACTCCATGCTCCACTCTACCTTGTCAAACTCTGCAGAAATTGATTAGATGGCTCCCAAAGCTGCATAATGTTATTTTGTCTATTGGATCACTGTGTAGGGGAAACATTTGTGTGGTCCAGTGCAGAAGTGGTAAGTGCATTCAGCACAATTTCTGCTATCATAATCAAAGTGGAAAGTTGTACCTAGTCTACAAGTCTGCTATATTCTTAGTTTTTATTGTATGTGTGTATCATGCTGGTTTGTATTGTCTGAAACTTTCAGTACTGTCATCTTGGTCAATATCCCTTGAAAAAGAGGCTGTAACCTCAGAACTAGGCTACTGTGCAGAACGAATTTAGTAAGGAACACACAACATTATTATATCATAAAGAATATGATTAGATCTGAGACTTCTACAGAAGTAGAATGGGAGGCAGAGCCTTTAGCTATCAAGCTCCTCTCCTATGGAACCAACTCCCAGTCTCAGTTCAGGAGGCGGACACCCTCTCTACCTTTAAGATTAGACTTAAGACTTTCCTTTTTGATAAAGCTTATAGTTAGGGCTGGATCAGCTGACCCTGAGCCTTCCCTTAGTTATGCTGCTATAGGCCTAGGCTGCTGGGGGGCCCCATGATGCTCTGAGTTTCTTTCCCCTCCCCTCCTGCTCTGCTCTGCTCTCCTCTCCTCTCTCTCCCTATGCTTCTATATGCCACCATTACACATTACTAACTTTGTGTCTCCTCTCTCCCGTAGTGTGTCCTCTCTCTCTCTCCCTGTACCTTTCTGCAGGTTGCCCTGGCCCTGGAGCTCTACGTCTCTGACGAGCAGTCACCAGCCACATCGACCTGATCAGTGTTTGATTGTTGTGTCTTGTTGCTTTTCTTCTTTTGTCTCTCCTCTATCCACTCACCCCAACCGGTCGAGGCAGAAGGCCGCCCACCAAGAGCCGGGGTCTGTCGGAGGTTTCTTCCATTAAAGGGAGTTTTTCCTCCCCACTGTCGCCAAGTGCTTGCTCAAGGGGGATTTGTTGGGTTTTCCCTATGTAATAATATTGATAAGAGTAAGGTCTAGACCTTACTTTGTAAAGTGTCCTGAGATGACCTTTGTTGTGATTTCGCGCTATACAAATAAAATTTGATTTGATTTGATTTGACTCGTCATAGCACACGAGGGTCTTTAATTTAAGTAGGTTTTTAAATAATTGTTTTAACCAATCATTTAAGTCACTGTGGGTCGACAAAGAAACACTATCCCCATGTAATCCTTAAAAAGCCCTCCATTTTCTGAAATGTTTCCTGCTTCGGTGTGTGCGTGTATATGCATACAGAAACAAACATTATTTATTCTGACGCTTATCCTCCATCTATCTTTTCATCCATCTATCCAATACTTCCCCTGTATCACTGATAGCATTCCAGTTCTCCATCTCATCAATCTGGCTTACTGTACTACACCTGTGGGAATGCAGAAAAGCTTTTCCATTGGCCAGCAAAAAGAAAGAGAGATGGCTCTTAAACATGTCTGCAAAATTGTGGCTCAAATAAAAAGAAACAAATTGGTAATGGGTTCAAGTCAAACCATGAGACACACTCCAAACAAAAAACTGATTGATGTGATTATAATCTAGTCAGTGCTTTTTCACTCTCTGATGAAATATGCACTGTAGCTCCAGTGAGAGATGAGCAGCCAACAATCATAATCTAAGTATTACTGGGTTATGGATTACAGTGGTTTTGCCCCAGTCCAGAACTCACATCAGGGACTTCATGAAGCTCCTGACTCCTGGCCAGAGTCTCATTAGGCCCACACACCCCTTTGCCCTCTATCTGACAGCCCTTGGCAAACGTTGTAGTAAATGTGTTTGTTGAATGTCTAGATTTGTGAAGTCCTACCACATGCATCACAGTCAGGGATGATGACATACACACACACACACACACACACACACACACACACAGCGAGACACATTGTGGTGCCTGGAATGATTTACAGCAGTGAGGACAGCCTCTCTGTAAAACATGTCAGTTAAGAAGTATAATCTTTCCAAATTCAACCAATTATTTATTTATTGCCACTCCTCATTTTAGGGCGACGAGGCTCCAGGGAGTAAAGGATATATACAGTTGTACAGTTGGTGAAACAATGAGGTGAGAGACAGAACAGAGACTGAAAGACTAGGCGCCTTGCGATTAGTCTCCCAGACAGAGACAGACATTTCTTCCACAGTATATATGTATATATTTCCAAAAACGCTCTTAATCCACCACAAAATTTTGAGTGACAAGACCACTGTCAGTCATAATTAAATAATAAAAAATAAGTAACTATGTAACATTATTGTTAAAGGTTTGTTTACATCAATAAAACATGTAAACACAACCGGAATAGTAATTTTTAATGTGGCTAACAAACTGATTATGAATTCTTCATATCTAAAACTGATTAATCAAAAAATAAAATACCTTAAATTTCCATTGTGAGAAATATTGCAAAGTGGTCTTTAAAATGCATTAAATTATATAGTAACATTTGAGCCTACAGTATATATCAACAAGTGGGACTGTAACAAAGAAAGAAAACACTCATCATAATTCCATTCTTTTATAGTAAAAAAAGAAAAACATCCCAATAGTTTTTGAACACAACAGCAAAATAAGATTTTTAATACAAACAATCCACTAAAAAGCTGTAAAGAAGCATTATACGTCTGAATTATGAGCATAAGAGAGAGAAAATAAAACTATCCAGAGCTGAATCAAGCATCAAAAATAGTTGCTACAAGATGCCAAATTAATTTGTTTATCAGTTTTTATTTAAAGTATGCCTAATATACAGTATGTACATTTTTATACACAGTTTTTTGCTCCTTCATGCTTGTCAGAATGGATGCCAGTTGAGAAGCAATGCCATTTACTTTCCTCCATAATGCAATCCATTTTTCTCAGTGAACAGCCTCTTGTGTCGGTTTAAATTGAATGTATGTAGAGGAGATACTGGGCTTGACCCTGAAAATGACTGCTGGCACTTTACAGACATTCACTAACCTTGGTGCTCGAAATGGAGGTGGGAAAAAAAGACTAATCATAAATAAATTTTCCCTCATCCACGTGGCACCGATATTCTATTTACAACACCTTTCTTTGGGTCTTTATAGTCAGTTAATGAGATTTCAAATAAATGTGAAGTGAACTGCATTTAAATTGCTATTCAGTCTGGAGGCATGGCACTGGAAAAACCAGCAGATGACAGAAGAGCTATTACCGGGCAATGAGATCGGTGAACAGAGCAGTTCTGGGAAATGCAATAAGCAGCAGGCGCCGGTGAGGACTGTTTGAGACTTTTAATTTGGTGAAGGTATGGTGTGGGAAAGAAAAAAGGGAGATATGAAAGGATGCCAGAATTAAAGGAGATGAAGAGCTGTGTTTAGAGTATCCCTGTGTTTTTAATCAATTTTGTCACATAAAGCTGAAGAGTCTATTTTAAGCTTTTTAGCTCTTTTCTAAATATAAATGTCCCTTTAAACCAAAACATTTTGATATATAGTGTTCTAGTAACACTATATATTGTATTCAAACCCTTGTGGTCAGATGTATCCTGTTTGCTTTAACTATCCTTGACATGTCTAGAACCTGACTGGCGTTCACCTGTAGCAAACTGAATTGATTGATTCATTCATTCATTTTCTACCGCTTAGTCCCTGAACAGGTCACGGGGTGGAGCTAATCCCGGCCGGCAATCGGGCGAAGGCGGGGTACACCCTGGACAGGTCGCCAATCCATCGCAGGGAATTGATTGGTTGATATCTATTTTAAATCTGACTTGGAGATTTTCTAACCTGCGATTCAGTGGTTCACACCAGTAGGAGGGACTGGACTATTTATTCAGAGACACAGCTGAGTTAACTTGATGCCTCTGTACCTGATGGAGAGCCAGTATGGGCTTGACACATTGTACTCTTCTGGAAAGAATTATACAGTAATCTATTTTAAAGGGGACACTCCATTTACAGTAGGTTACAAAGGCACACACCAGCATATATAAAGTCCCATAATTTACACTTGTATGTCAGGACAAAAACCAGGTCATGAAGTCTAAGGAACTCTCTGTAGACCTCTGCAATAAAACTGGGGCAAGGAATACAGTAGATCAGAGCAAGGATATAAAGAGAGAGAAACTCTGGAGGCAAGAAGGGTCTTGGTCAGGGAGGTGAGCAAGAACCCGATGGTCACGCTAACAGAGCTTCAGAAGTCCTCTACAAAGATAGGTGCCAAAGGACGACCATCTCAGCAGCTCTCTGATAATCAGGACTTTAGGAAAGAGCGGCTGCCGAAGGCACTTTAAGCAAACAGTATATAACAGGCCATTTGGAGTTTGCCAAACAACATTTAAAGGACTCTCAGGACATGCCAAAAAGATTCTCTGGCTTAATGAGACAAATGCTGAACTCTTTGGGAAGAACTTCAAGCACTGTCTGGTGAACACCAGGCACCACTCATCGCCTGTCTTGTACCGTCCCTATGGTGATGCATGGTGGTGGCAGCATCGTGCTATGAGGGGGCTTCTCAGGAGCAGGGACAGGGAAACTGTCTAACTGAAGGATCATCTATCTGTGCTGGAGCCATTCCCAGCTGACACTGGGCGAGAGACAGGGTACACCCTGGACAGGTCGCCAGTCTATCACAGGACTGACACTTAGAGACAGACAACCACACACACACACACACACACACACACACACATTCACTCCTACGGGCAATTTAGAATCGCCAATCAGCCTAAGCTGCATGTCTTTGGACTGTGGGAGGAAACCGGAGCACCTGTCATGACTGTGGTGTATCTGACATATAGCATGTTGACTGGAATAACAAATCAGTACATTGAAAATATGTTGTGATTTGTCACTGAGTTATAGCCCATCTAGATGCAGCTTCACTGCACTTATTGTTCTCCCTTCCTCTTCCTCTGGACCCACTCAGTCCGTTCCCACTGAGGCTGTCATGTGTACAATACGTACAGGCTCCACTGATGTCACATGAAACCAACACTTATGGATTCCAAGAAAACGCATTCATGCATCAGCCCATAACATCAAATTGACACAGCTGCCACAGTTGAGCTTCTAAAATTTCCTATCTGAATGGCACTCATAAATGCTGGCTGTTTGACTTTTGGACAGCTGGTTTTCAAATGCAGCAGCATTTGTCAGATAATAGTTTTAAGGGCTTTTGGAGTCAGTGCTGCCAGAGGGCCATCAGGAACCAGGTAGCAGTCTAATCCATTGTGTCAAGAATCCCACAGTGTGAATAAAATCCTACACAAATAGGGCACTTATCATGATCGCTGCTGGTAAATTGTCCTACTGTGATTGTGAGTCAACACTTAAGCTCCTTTCAGACATGCACTCGTTTCCATTAATCTGAGGGCATCTCAAAGTGTCAGTTTCATGTCTGAACGAGCACCCTGGTCACTTTCCCGTAAAAGCCATGATGGTAATCTCACTAGATCAAATCTAGTCATCTAGTAACAGTTACAGCACCTATCAATTTCAGCCATGTTAATGGACAGGAATGTACAAGATTACGACCACCACGTATATGGAAAATATCGTGCATGTACCGTGGCTCTGTCACAGTCATGGGTATGTTTAAATGAAGCTGGGAGCAACATTAATCTTAAAGTATAAATGAAGCTGGGAGCAACATTAATCTTTTAAAGTGGCCTATGTCTGAAGGACAGAAGAACAAACTGATGAAGCCAGCACTGTTACATATCCCATGTTTGAAAAGGGCTTTTCACTAATCAGGACCACACCTGAGAGCAAAGGGGATGTGCTTGAGTGGAATTTTGTGCTGATGTTGCTTGGTGATCATTAGAGGGTATTGGGGGAAGGCGTCAAGGGAAATTTGTCTGTCACTCGAGCTTGGTAGATCCCCCAAACGACCTAAGAAGAGAACCCATTTGGACTTTATGCACATCCTGAGGGTTGAGTGGATGTACTGCAGGTAGGCATGTGAGGTCCTTCATCCCTTGATCTTTGTGAGGTGGTCTGATAGGCCATGCTTGCTGATGTATTTGGCTGTAGCTGGCTCCGATTCTGAATGGGATCTATTCAGCAAGCCATTTCATGCTCTACACGCCCCCAAAACCCACTGAGGGAACAGCACGGAAGAGTGGATGATCGTTGAGGAGGGACACACAGAGGAGGGGCTCAGGCAGAAGAACACCATGGAGACAAGGAACAAACCTGAAGCATGAAGGGGTGAGAAACAGGAAGTCGAGCCAGGTAGAGCGGGAAGAGAGGGCTGCAAGGCAACGGCGTCGAAAGCATGCGCTGCCAATGAAGGAGGAGCTGGTGAAAGCAATGTGGCGGCTTCTGTCAAGGAAACAAGAGAAACATCAGAGGGAGCCGGCGCAGGAGAAAGCAGACTGCAACTCAGTGCTGGCACAGGATGAGAAGGCCACATACAGCCTGATGCCCATGGAGGAAAGGACAGTTGACAGCTCAGTGCCAGTAAACGAAGGAAACAGCAGTTTTTGAAGTCACATATAAACAATGGGCATCACATCACTGAATAATTTTGACCTTTACTTTACTAGCAGTCACCATTCCCTTTACAAAGTCTTGGCTATAGACTAGTTTAAGACACAACAGCTGGAAAGAATATACATAGCTAACGTGGCAGAGAATGACACAGCTAGCAGATATTGATCATCATTATTAGTTAGGCCTACATGTATAAACACCTGCTTCTCATCATCCATCAACAACCAAGCATTAGCTGGGAGGGTGTGCAGGTGATAGACACCAGGGTGCTCATATGTGCACATCAGGATAGTGTTACAACTTCCTTTATCAGCTTTATCAGCTTTATCACTTATCTATTGTGTCAGTAAGTGGCATGGTGACCTGAGCATGGATTGATGGGAGAGAATTTTAAAACAAGAAGGAACTTCACATTCTTTTAGTTTATCCTTTTACCTCTTTTTCTGCCACCTCCTCTCCTTCACTCTGTTCTCCTCTAGCCTCGTGGGATCTTCCAGATAGCTGGTTTCACTGACATGTTTGCCAACAGCAGGCCGGCGAACACTGATCACTCAATTCTCTACCATCCAAATATTTCAGACTGTTTCCTGAATCACTGGTAACTCCACAGCATCTCTTATTCATGGTCCCCATAAATTATTCTCACTAATATGAGTTTCAGTCACGTAAGGCAAAGCTGGATACTGCATGGGGCACAGATTAACAGAGAGAGATGAATAATGACAAACAGAAAAAGGAAGAGAGAGAGAAACGAATAGACAGAAATTGGAGGTCAAAGAAAAGATTTTAACAGACCAGCAGAAAGGATGCTGAAATGACACAGCCAGGAATGGAACTACTTCTTGGGACGCTGGGTTTATTAACATTGCATCACACTGTAAGGTGTATTCAGCAGTAGCTTCTATATAAATAAGTAGGCATTTCAATGTGTTGCTCAATAGACACCTGAAATCTGTCACATTTAGGCTTTAAAGCTATTACTAACTACTGTTTTTATTTATCCTGTCATTCACTGATTGATTTTTCATTTTACAGCAACTCTTTCATTCCTTTGTTACTACTGCTGCATAACATAATCATTTGTTAGTCCTTTGATTACAAAAATGAATAATTCTCTTTGTTAGTTTGAACTCTTTAAAGTCATTATTCTAAATTTTGAATCTTTATTTATTTAGTTTCTTGTCCTAAGAACTGTATTACCCACTTTCACCCATAGCTAATCTATAGGATAACAAAAAACAGATTTTGAATTAAAATACTTAAATATACTAGATATACTAGATCCTTCTGTTTTTTATCAGTGACATCCCATAGCACACTCCCATTTCCTACAATTTCCTCTCAGTTCACTGTAAATATTTTAAAGCTCAGTTCCTTCAAAATAACTGTGAATTATAGCCCTCATGGCATCATATGCAATAACTGAATCCCTAACAGGTGGTGAAAACAGTCTGACCAAGCCTAGCTCATGTCTACATATCAGCAGTAAATCAAACTTTTTTTTTTCCTTTATATGAAGGGGCCACTAGTGCCGAACCCGTTGAGAATGAACAACTAATTCTGTGGCTCTGTGCAGATTTAAATCATTTTAAGGTGGGAACGCACTTGACATCTCGTTCTGAGGCTGGACAGGCCATACTTAAAGACTGTTTCCACTAACTTGTGCACACAGCTTACAACTGAGTAAACGATGTAAACCATCAGCCATAACAGCTGAAAGTTCTGGCAGTAGATGTGTACCAAAACAATCCAAATATGGATACTCATACTTAAGATACGATGTCACACAATGATTGACCCAGACTGGGACAGACTTGGCCCAGATGGGTTTGATTAGTTCACGCACAGATCATCATTAGATCATGCACAGATGTTAAAGGTATCGACATTCTTAGGTGCATTAGCTGAGTATTATAGTTACTGGATTACTGCAAGCCACATAAGTGTCAATGTTAGTACCTTTCAGACATTAATGAGAAACCTGATGTACAGATTTATCTGTCGTGTGAATAACTCTGAGAATAGTCTTATAATGATGCTGGCTAATCCTGGTTTTAGTGTAGTACGTTACCAATCCTCTCTGTGGAAACATTGGTATAAATGTCTTTTATGATTTTTATTTATTTTTTTCTTTTTTTATATCCTTTCTTTTTTTCTTTTTTTGAATGGACCTTGAGTCTGCTAATAAAGGATGATGATGATGAGGATGTCAAGAGGAAATAAATTCGGTGTTTCTCATATTGGTTTGTAAGTTTGATGAGCAACTACGGTATTAGTACAAAATAAGACATTAGCGATGAATAGTTCCTAAAATGTTACGAACTAATCATTACTAATTGAGTGTGTGAACTCAATAGTAATAATACAGTTATAGTGCAATAAAACTCACATTTCCCATATAACCTTCTATACTGTAGATGAAAATCCTTGTTATAGGGTAAATGTGTGTGTTGTTCCCATTGGCTGTGTGCAAGTTATTGTGCTGCCTCTGTGACATATAAAATTTACAGCGTCACGGAGCTGGAGACTGTGGGGTGTCTTGTGCTCACCTCCTATAGAACAGCATAGTTCTGGCAGCTGGATCAATACTTTTTGTGAGAGGACAGTGCACATGCAGTGTTACTTTTAATTAAAGCTTCCTGGGCAATAAAACAAAGTAAGTGAAGGTGTCATTTGTCTTATATATTGTACATATACTGTAGCCCAAAACAGTTATAAAAGTCATATTAATCCGTATACCTAGACAGTTGTTGCTTTGATGGTACAGAGTTTAAAATATAACATACCTGCAATGTAGAAATTTTTATATTTCAGAAGTGTGTATGTTCAAAATATACTAGAAATGTACAAAGAAGGAAATCCCAGTTCCATTTATACAAATACATTATAATCTACAGTAAAAACAAAACCTATAATGATGACCACTGTACCATTCTCAAAAAAAAGAGAGGAAGAAATCTGATAGATACAAAAGGCTGACATCCACTTATTGCTCTTTCAGGAAAATTCATTTTGATCTTCCAAATATTCAATAAATCTCCAAATGAAAAACATCCAAAATCTGCAGTACAACAAGACAAGACATCTGCCAGATGGTTTCTTCTACAGCAGTGTAAATATTTTTAGATCAACGATAGTGTTTTGTGCCTTAATAACAGGGAAACATTATTTATTCGTGACACCGAAATCCTGAGTGGTACTGGTTTTCTTGATCTTTTATGAAGGGACCTTTAAAATGGCAAACAATAATGCTGTAACTTGGAATTTCCTTTCATTTCCTGTTGTTTTTAAACCATTGTTTTGAGTCACAAAAAAAAAAACCGAAAGACTAAATGTGTATTTACTGTACTTTGCTGGAGAAAAGGAAAGAATCGCATCCATTACATTTGGTTTTAATTTGCAAGAATCTTTCAGTAACTTGTTCATTATAAACTGTGTTACCCATGTTTACACTGCAAACTTTAGGTTTAAGAGAAAGTGAAAGCCGGTACAGACTCACCTCTGTATAATCCCATTCATCAGAATCATCATTGCGTGAGGAAATGCCATCACATTTCATTACCACTTTTATTCAAAGATCCCCCCACAATCACCCTGAACACATTCAAGGTTATGTTCCTACAAGCAGTGTGGGTGCAGGTTAGCTCCAGAATAAATCAGCTCCCTGGTTGGCATTGTATTGTGTATTATTGTTAAATATTGGTGACCATAGCTCGGCACTTAAAGCCTCTGATCCATGAAGAGTGCTGGTGTGTGTCACAGTGATGGATATAGTTATTACCCAGCCCTCCATGTCTCTGTGTCTGTTCTGTTCTATGGCTTGTTGTACTTCTACTTCCCATAACTTAACACTTCCTTTGAGTCAGAGATAGCACAGATATGGAGACTGACCCAGGTGGCGCACCACAGATTTCAGGGAAACATGAATAAAATAGAGTCTATTTAGAGTGTGTGCACAGGCGCTGCACTGATGGGAATGTGTTAACATTAATGGGATAGAGAGGGTTGCTGTACATGTGGACTGGTTGAAAGATATTCTATTCATTGCAGAAGTGTAATCTTTACACCTCTGGATTATTAAATATGCAGTTTACATATTACACTGTATTTTGTGGTTTGTGTGTTTATACTTACATTAGATAGATTTTAGTTTTTATTTTGTGACTGCTGATTATTTTGTGATTAAATTTTTATCACAGATGCCAAGTTACTAACATGTATTAAACTTCATGTACAATTTTTTTTTTATTGTTTATTAGTGTATCTTTCAATACTTTTGTTAATGTAGTACATACTAGAACAGTTAAGCACAAATCTAATTATTTATTTATTTGTTTTTGTAAAGCGGCTCAGCACTGCAAATTCTACCAAAAGCTACTGAAACAGCCTGAGTAACCTGGGGTCTACTTTCACCTAATGAGCATTTATAGCACCAGGACAGTGTGTGTAGGTTGTTGATTCAAGATCAAATACAATGCCCAGTCAAAGAACATGTGACCCAGTGCAATGCTGAGGCTTGTTCATGAGCTTTACTCTCCAGGCAGGCCAAAAGAAAAAAAAAAAATGCTGATTATCACCAGCTTCATCTTTAAATCAAAAAGCTCTCATGAGTTTGTGTGATGTTAGATAGGCAAGGGTGAAAATTCTGCACATTTTCAATAAGAAAGGCCAGTTGACTCTGTGATAGCCTTGTATCCAAAGAACAACAACAACAAACATTTTAAATGCTGTTTTGGAAAAAGTAAAACAGTACAATTGTAAGTGGTATTTATATTGTGTATCTGTAGATTGTCTGAACTTTAACACCACACTGTGTAGGAATACCACATGAAAAGGTGTAAAACCAGCTCAATCCACTCCCCGAAGACCTTCCAGCCATCTCACAGTTTTCTGGGTGTTGTGTCACATTTATTGTCTAACACATTTGGGAACCGTGTGAATTAGTTTCCTCTACACAACGAGGCAGAGGGTCTAGTAGACAGTGCATTGAAGAACAGTATTGACCAAGAGGCACTCCACTGCTAATGATCACTATGGGGAGAAAGAGGCCACACATGCACATACACCCATCTCTATCCGGGGGCTCTTTCAGTAGCCAGAGATTATGATTGATCTCCAGCACAAGTACCAGTGTTCCCTTCGAGGCTGCATCATCCTTCTGTAAAGGTCCATGTGAGTGACTATATTTAGGGAAGTGGAGAAAGGGTTACAGTTGCTCACAGCAGCTCAGAGGAAAAAACAGCAGTGCAAAGGCTGATAAGCTGGACAGGGAAGGATATCCGCCCGCAGCTGGGCCAATGCCAAGCATTGCACTAAAATAGTTTAATATAGAAAGCACACTAACAACCAGGGGTTGTAAATTTTTCACAGTTACATCAGGATAATGATGAAATTTGGGGGACTTCTTTGCAAACCTGTGTCATAACTTACAATGTTTTACTTTATTTCGATAATAATTGTGGTAATTAAGTAATAGGAATTAAAAAAATGGTTATACAGTAGTAAGCATAAAAACACAACAGTAACATACATAACAGTACTGTAATTAGTTCCAGTTCCTTCTTTTTTTTCAGAAATATTGTGGGAAGAGGACAAATTGCAAGCACTTTCAAATAATCCAGAACAAAAAGTCGTTTTAATTTGCATTCATTATTTTAAAATTGGAAAGTTTTGGAGCCACTGCATTCTGGGGCACAGAATGACTTTCCTTTCCAGCAGGCTTTGCCGTCTGTATTACTGTGACTTGGTAGTTAAACACAAATTCAGTATGTTAAAGAAACCCATGTCACAAACCCGGTGCTGTTCTACCATTGCAGGTGCGGGTCAAACATTGCTGTTTTTGACATAATGCAGCAGGGAGAAAAACACACATAGCAAAGAACTAATATCTTTTATTCTCTTTCATAGCAAGGTGGGCCTCATTTCCAAGTGTATGTGGTGGAGTTTTTAACTGAAATGGAAATGTCTCCATTTAAGCCCTGATTATCATAGCAGGTGGAGAGCAATTAAAATAAATGAATGGAGATGTGCCTCTGCCCATGTGTTACAAAATGCTGGAGGCGTCTCACGACAGATTTAAACACACCTACATCTTCAACACTCTCTCCACTCTTGTCACAGATTCCATTTAACTTTTGGCCTACATACAAAGGAGAAAGATGGGGGCAATAATTTTGGCCTTCATCTCATATGTGTGCACATCTGTCCACATCTGTGCATGTGTGTCCTGGGCTTTTTGGTATTAAACAAGGAACGCCAGAGTAAGTGTTGTATAGAGCGCCTGTCATCTGTGACACGGAATAGTGAAACACTCGCATTGTACATCATCATCATCATCATCATAGAGAAGCATAGGCACACACCCATTAAGAGGATGGCAGGATATAGGGGAGTCCCAGCAGAAAGGCGGAGTTATTCAGTTTTACAGATAGAAACAGTTTGTGGCCAGAATTTTATAAATTGGTATGAACCAATAACCAATACAAGCTTAGTTCTCACCTTGAAACAGCTAATATGCTATTTAAACTTTAAAGTTGAGCACTTCTTTAAATTTAAGATGGATGATGTTTTAAAAAATGTGTCACGTTCTATTCTGCAAATGAACAGAAACTACATGGTTACATCTACCCTAAACCGCAGAGTACACATGAAAATGTCTAAATTATATGATGTGTGTAACATCTTAAGATCCAGGTAGCATTACAGAAAGTCTGGCTGTGTTTGCAGCAGAGGCTTGTGAAAAGTATCCCTTTACCACAAAAAAGAATGCACGGGAGGCTGTTTCGTGTAGACGATGGAGTCAGTAACATAGGGGTCGGTTGTGTTCTGATTGGAGCATGTCTTGTTGATATCATTATACCATTTCAAGTGGATGCCAACTGCTGAGGTTTAACTTTAAATGATTCTCTTAAAATAGCCACAGTGCATCACTGCTTTATGTCTTGACAACTCATCTGTTTAGACAGGTTGATTTACATTCAACATGAAAAGTTTACATGTGCTAAAAATGCTCTGTGGTGTTTTGTCGTGACCAGATTGGCTGGAATAAGGACAACAGAAGAAGGAGAGATAAGGAGTGGCAGCACAAAGGAAGATTTTTTTAAGAAAGAGAGGCCAAATGACAAAAAAGCGCATGAGAACAACACTGTGAGTAAAGCAATGATGCACAAAAATGTGGTGGAGTTAGAAAGAGATCTCAGAGGCGTGATAGGAAACACAGCCGCGGTGTCGTGCTATGCACCAGTTGGGTGTCGTCTTCAGCTCCAGCCGCTGTTGATGGATGATGAGACACCAGTGGGAGGCGACCGTCGAGGCGGGGATGGGTAATTGGAACCGATGTCTGGAGCAACCTTTGATGCCATAAATTAAAACAGGACGGCAAGGATTGAATAGCATACAGAAGGTTTCTGTATGACTGTGTGTGTGTTTTTGTATTTCAGTCTCTGAGAGAACCAAGTTTAATTTTAGATTTTTGGAGTGGAGATATTTTTGTGATGTGAGGTCATTCTGGCTGGAAAGGTTAGCACTGATGTTAGGGTAAGGGTTAGGTTAAATTTTAGTAGTTGGTTTTTAGTTTCAGTTTTTATGTTTTTTATTGATTTGTAAAGCTCTTGTTTTTACTTTAATGGAATTTTTGATAGTAAAGTTAAATACTCTATTGTTTTGACATGCTGTTCAACAGAGGGGACCTGCCACAACTATAAGTATGAATGCAAGTAAAAGTGAACTTGATGGTTTGGGGGACACTTTAGCTTAACCCCAAGCAGGGAGGGAAGACTGGAGTGAAAAGATGAGAATAAGTTGGGGTAGCTGGGTACCAAACAGTGGAAGCGGAAGTATGGTGGTTAACGGGTATAAATAGCGTGAAAACGGAAAAGGTGTCGTTCGGGTCGGGTCCCGCTACCTAACTTCAGATAAATTCCTTATCTCCATTTGGTGTAGTCAGTGACATTGTATTTCCTTGGATTTTTGATTTTCATCTTTTTGTGGCTATTTTCCTTCTTTGTCTGTTTCGTAAATTCTTCATTATGGCCACGTTAAACTGTATTTTTGTGTTGAGAAAGGATTCTGTTTAAAAAATGTTATTTGTCAGTTTGATTTAGCTCAGTTTAGTAGCTGAGAAATACTAATATGAATGTAATAGAAGGTCCTCACAAGACAGGTAGCAAGTTCGTGTGGCCGTGGGAACAATAACAGTCCGTGCGTCGGCATTTGTGCGTTCTTGTCCTTGTGTACTGACTAGCATGTGTTTGGAAGCTCACATTGCATCCAGATGTCACGGCAAATCAGTTCAAGTCAAAGACAGCTCAATGTGTTTCATAAGGATCATGGCAGGTGTAGTTTTTTACAATGTGCTGGTGGTTGGAAAGCGCAGAATCATGATTAGAGTGAAATATAATCTAGTCAGTGCACCAGTACCGATACAGTCACAAGAGTTTTCTGACCACAGTTTGATTCCAGTGATATTCCTACTTGGAAAGTAAGAGGCAAAATTATTTATTCATGTTTTTTGACAATAGTTGCATGAATAAAAAGCATGTGGGTGTACCTGATGAAAAGCACAAAATGTAATTTTGCACTGTCCAAAGACTTATGAACTTAAAGTCCCCTGCAACTCAAAAAATGTGTTGTTGTTATGTAAACCATATTATTATACTTTAAAGACTAAAAGGACACATCTGACCAGTTTTGTTCCTTGTTACTCACTGCATATTTGCAGTTTGTATAACTTATTTCTGTGCAGCCACCCACCTAAGTTTTATGTCAGAATATGTGTTTTTTCCTGCTTTTTGCTTCATTTATATAAAACAGATGTTAAGGCAGATTTCTTGGACTAAGATAACTGTTTTAAATAATGACACTGTTTCCTTCAAAGAGGTTCATGGGAAAGTCTTATAAAAAATTATATCCAACAGGAAAAGTTTGATATGTATGTGATTTATGCACCATGCTGTAGTCTACCTCTAAATCACACTCATGTACAATGATCACATTGCCCAGGGCCCTTGTTAGCAGCATGATCTTACTCTATGACCCACATGCAACTGGACACACTTGCACACATTCACTCATTGAGGTGCAAACTGTGTATGACACAATTATGAAAAATTACTGCATCTGTAATAGTTCTGATATGCAGGCTATTTCATACCTCCAGTGTTGAATCCCCCTGTCATTCCAACACAACGTAGCCCATTAACCCAAATTTATATGACAAATAGTTTTTAGCAAAGGGAGTAGAGTGAGAAGTGAGAGAATCTATGAGTGATCTCTGCTGAGTGAGGAAGGGAGACAGAGGGATATGCTGTCATCCGTCTGGTTCGGATCACGCTGCAGGGAAAATGTATTCGAGGTGCACAAAGAAAACACAATAAATTACTGTCTGTGCTCTTCATTCATAACAGTGGATTATCATCCCCAATCCATACATCACATAGAGAGAGTCATTTGCATTTTGAACACATCCAGAGTCATATGGAAATACACAGGACTAAGGAAACACATACAGACACACAAAGTAATGAATGTCAGCCAAAAGCCATTAATTCACAAAGTGACTGGGAACAGGTCCAAATGGGCTTGTGTCTGTGTGTGCCTAGGTGTCTGGTGTTTTCGAATGAGGCATGGAGCAATCAATCAGCTGTGTGTACCAATATGATTATGACTCTGTCATCTGTTAATACACCTCTGAGGGCTATAATGACAGCACAAGTCAATGCAACATGTTTTTTAGATTAAACAAAGAAGCTACAATGTTTAATTTTGATCTACAAAATTTAAACTGTACTGTATGAACTAAATGAACACAGTAATATCTAGCAAATTTAAAATATCATGCAGTCGCAACCCTGTTGGCACTACATTGGTGGTTGGCTGACTCCACCTGCCGTAGCTGTGGCACCATTACCTACAACAGCGCACCGCCACCTCAACTCCTCAGCCCAAACCTCTGCCATGATGATGAAATGCTCTTCTACAATTCCTAACAGCAAAAGTCAAAGCAGACTCCAGCATCACTATGTGGCACTTATGCATTATTATTACCTTTGAGTCACAGAGTCGTTCAAAGAACAAAAAAAAAAAAAACCTGACAATCTTTGAAAACCTTATAGTCTACACTCATACTCACCCAAGCTCTGACTCTGCCATTAAAATTCTATTTTTGACATTACATAGTTGCTGTGTAGAAAATCTGGAACTTAGAACTTACTAGGTTGCTTGTAGGCTTGGTATTTTATGTAATGCCTTATTGATTTCGCTAAACCTTGGTGTTAGATGTCATTAGTAACATGAATATTGCAAATATTACATGTTAGCAAATTGTTGCTCATTTGCACATCCAATATTACCATTAATTTAGACTCATGTTTCTTCTCACTTGGTGAATTTAAATGTGACAATTACCCAAATTTTAGCACTTATTTTTTTCTCCACAAGCTCCTGAAAGAAGCACATTGGCAAGTGGCTAATGCTGTCTGTAAGTTGTTGGTGCTGGGCATGTAGAGTATGTTGGAGTAATCAGAGCTTTTTCACTGAAAACAGCTGCCTGCTGCTGCTGAAAATGAGATTGATGAAAGTGGTGAAAGTAAACCAAACAACTAGGTTGTGGGCAGTAAAAGCAAAACAATGAGTTAACAGATGCTAAAATGTTCTCCAGAGTTGAGGGGAGCTGCAGAGTCAGGTGATAAATATCAGCAAGTTAATCATTAAGAGCAACCACTTTCACATTACACATAATTATTTGATCAATTGTTAATAAAAATGTATTGATTAAAGAGGCTTTAAAGTAAATTTAAATGGCAGCGTCACTGTCAAACCAACAGGATTAGAATGTGGAACCTGGAACCTGATGATATAATGGCCCTGTTTAGACTTGGTATTAAAATGTGTCTCAGTGATTCCAATACAAGTAGACAGCTGAGACACTCCTGTCAGTATACAGTACATGCATCTCCAACATGTCCAGCTAACCACTTGGGTTCAGATTTTGCTGATCCTGCGACACTTCCGCTTAAATACTGAAAGGCCATGAGCACCATTATTACTTCAGTTCAGACAACAACAGTAGACTCCCTAACTGAAGAAGGGGAAGACAAGCGTCTGGATTTGTATTGGACTTTTCTGCGCCCTCCTCCTTTTTTGACTGTTGGCACCACAGGTTGGCATGCTCTCACCCAAGCAACCACTACATTCTACTGTGATGATGTATTTTCCTTGAGCAGACTAGTCGGAGACACATCAGGATGCACTACAAACGATCTGTGGTCACATGCGTCCCAGACCTTCTCGGCAAGTGGTTTCAGTAATTGGATCACGATCGGTCTTGGCGGTCATTTACACTTGCATTTAGCACTGTCCGTTTGTGATCCGATTACCCAGGAAGCTTTTTAAAACGAAGTCTAAATGGCTTTGTTTGATTACAAGAGTACACATATTTTGGGGAAACAGTGGAGAAAAGAAACACACACACACACACACACACACAAATCTAACTTACAGTCATGTTCATTGCCAAAACTTGTCACTTCAAATTATTGGCTAAATAAAGCAGGACAATGTGACTATCTTTTATGCTAAAAAAAAACTCCAATGTGACAGAACTGAACAAAGCTTGAGATGTTGTAAAAAATAAGTGTGAACATACAGAAAGCAACAATCTCAGGTGTGAAGCAATTTCAAGCCAGGCCCACTTTATAACTGTGTCCACCTGTAGCTAATTCTTTCACCTCCCACGTTTTCTTCACTTTGTAATACAACTAGAGACGACAGTGTAATTCTCTTCCTCACACACTTCATTTTTTACCCCTTCCTGTGGCCCCTCTCATGGACACCGGACATGTCAACTGGAGACAGAGCCATATCATTTCATAAATGTGATGTGACGTGATGACAGCAAACCATGCAGTCGTACACCTGTAACACATCATTCTCAGCTTGCCGTCTGACCATCTGCTCCCACACTAATTTACTGCACTCACTCCCTTTGCCACCACTTGCAACTAACACAGAGACAAAGTCATACAAACCTTTGTAGGTGTTTGAGTAAAGGTGAGACAAGTTGTCATTGCTGCCGACAAGGAGTCTGGTCTCTAATGGCTATTTTTGAACATAAAATTAGTTAGACAGCAAGAAAACAATAGTCGCTGTAAGACACAAGAATGGATCTATATGAAATGAAAGTTTGGCTGAGAGCACCTTTAAAGCATGTGTCTAATCAACCACAGTCCACTTTGTTTTTTTTTTTTTATGGGATGGCCTCATCTTTTCATCTGTACTCCTTCTGTACATTATCTATCTATCTATAGGCATGGAGAATACAGGTATTGTCTTTCCTCTGTTATATGTTTTTGTAAGCCACTGACCCCCTGATTCCCCATTTTAGACAGGTCGGCTGTTCTGTGTAGGGGAGTTTATGCGCATGAAGGTAAGACAATTCAGCATAGCTGCCTCTTTTTCAAAGGGCATTTATGTGTTGTACTTACTTCCTAAGCACCAGTGATGCAATTCCCCAACTTTAATAGAGACATAAAAAATATATATATATATATATTCATTGTACTGCTTCAGTTCCCTCAACACCACTGCCTAGAGACATCAATAAATTAGCACCTTATTGCTTTGAGTCTGCAACAGTTCTTCTGAATTAACATAAGGACAAACAGCAGGGGGTGCTGTAGAGCTATAATTATGATCTATTAACCCTAATCAATGTTTTGATCATGATATTCAGATGCAGTACAGTGTAAAAGTGTGTTTTTGTAAAGAAGTCCTTGTTGTGGCATTGGTACCAAATTAGATCTGATCACAAGTAATAATGTGACAAAGCAACTGAACCAGTCTGATTGGTGTTATATGACCTTTGGCAAGTAGACATTTAGCAAGCAATGACTACATGATACATTTTTGAGTATTACTGTGTGTTAAATCCCTCTATGACTCTAAGTGGGTTCTACCATTACATGATGATGATGATGAAAATGTCAGATTCAGAAGAGATGAGAAGCTCAAATGATCAGAGTTTCTTCTAAAATATACCATTTATTCTGGCCAAAGAGAATGAAATGTACATCCAGAGGTGCATGTCACATTAATACTGTAGAAACTGCCCCAAATGACAGCTCTTAAATCCACATATTGTCTGAACAGTGGGCCTTTGGAGGCTCCAGACTCAACCAGTTAAAGCCAGCTTCCCCATACACACACATGGAGCTCAGGGTGATGGTTGAAACAGTACCTCGTGTCACTTGTTCTTAATCTTCCTCACAGATGGATCTCACTGTTCCCTAAACTCTGACAGAGACTGAACATGTATGTATCTCTACTCAGTGGAATCACAAAGAGTTATTACATAAAACATCTGTGACACATGCATGTCTTGCAAATTTCCACCACAGATGGTTAAGAATAGACCAGAATCTGCTGCTTTACACTTTCCCTCAGCAAACCAACAAATACTAAAGTTCCATCTAAGCCTCCAACAACGATTTTACCAAATTCTAATAACTTCTCAGTCATCAGTCATTTATCCTTAGAAGCTGACTAAAGCAGGTTTTGGTGATCTGAATGATGAGACACATGCAAATCTTTGAATGTACTGAAGTTGAACTGAAAATAAAATTAACTTCTGATAAAAAATTCTTGGTGTTTATTTTGACCTATGATGGCTTGAGTACTCAGAAAGTGGAAGCTTGCACTAGCATAACAGGTCCCTCTAAATGTTATAGGCTACATAGTCTGTTGTTCAGACTGACAGTGTGTGCGCCTGGAAAAAAAATCCACAGAAGCTGTTGAAATAAAAAAGTTAGAATAATTTAAATTTGATTTTAAATCTCTGGTTAACAAGTACACACAAACTTGCATTTGTTTTCATGAGCTATTAGTTTTCTACAATATTACACGTCTTTCACATGTATCAACCCCTTCATTTTCTCTGTCTACTTTTAATTGTAATTTCCTTGCCTTTCTTTTCTTCTGCTCTCTTCTCCAATGAACCGACTCGATAGTTCATCAGTAGATGAGATGAATAGTCTGGGACAGTAATATAGATGGTGGCTTTGACCTGCACTGGCTCCTCGAACTCGTTCCAAATCAATCTACCATTCCATCACTGTGACCCAGATGTCCATCCTCCTTCCCTCTCTATATATCCCTCCCTATCTCTTGCCAATCTCCATTCATCAGTCTTTCTATCTCCATTCTCTTCTCTCATCTTTTCTTCCAAAATTACAACAGTCAGACAGTTTCTTGGCAGTGAGAAAAACTTTGTCTTTGTGTGCAGTTCTTTAGAGGAAAAAGGAATACATGAGACTAAATTGGACTTTCAAAAGAAGTTTGCCCTGAAACCTTATGTTCTGTGGCCCTCATGCAGTATTCATATTCTTGATGAACTCTTCCTGGCTTTGCTTTTGTTATCTTTTTTTCCCCCTCGCTAATCAGGGACAGAGTTAATGACCTGGAGGCTAATATTAGCAAAACAGTGACTCACACCTGCTGAGTTTGTGCTGAGTATGTATGTGCACAGGAAGTTAAAACAGAAATTACTTTTCTTTTTGTTCCACTATTGCAATGCATTATTAAAAACTGTAAACGCTGCAGTTAGACTGATATTGGCCACATGTCTATTATAAGAATCCATGAATGCCCAACACATTTATCAGTTTTGATACTTAAACAGCTGATATCACAAACATAACAAGCACATCACACATCACCATCATCATCACAATACACAGACATGTGTACTGTAGTTTATTTTGAGTCAATCCCACATACAGTACACTCTTCCTGTATGTAAATATTCACCAGCTCAGAAAATTCTAAATGTATCATTCATTCCTGTTTGAGGAGAATATGGCAAAAACAACAGTGTCCAGCTGTTCTACTTACTGTAGCCTTAAAGTGAATATTTGTGATCCATTTGTACACATGCATCTTCAGGAAGCAATAGACATGGAGCTGAGCACTACAGACAAGATAGGAAAGTCAGGAAGTACTCAGACTGATTAACACATTACTGTTTTGGGGAGTTGTTGACACTTTAAAAATATAAAGTAATGCCTGCGTCGCAAATTAGTTATTACAGTGCAAGGCATTCACATTAGAGTTGAAAACTTTCAAAAATTTACCTTTAAAGCCTTTACTGTGTACAACACAATAGCAATTTTAGAGGTGATGCAGTTGCACGTAAAGGCAAAGGAAGGACATGATTAGATGTAAATTTGCCTGAGGCCGTGCAATCTGACACAAAGACTCACCCACGCGAGTTCCAAATATTTTGTGCAAAAAATTGCTCTTATCTCAGGGCTTAATGAATCAACTTCAAGAACACTTCAAAATAGTAAGAAAGATGAGGAAGAACAGAGGGAAATAATAATGAAATTGAGCTGAGCTGGGCTGAAGACAGCATAGACAAAGGGATGATAAAAGCAACGTGTGATAAAGGTATGGAAATAGGCTTAGAGAATGAATTAAACTTCCTCAGATTAATACATGAAACAAACTGTTATGTCATATTTAGTTTGCTTGAGGTTTGACTGGCATTTTAAAAAATTCTCTCATCTTGTTGCACCCTCTTCTCCTGCAGTACTTTCATAGCACCCAGCTGAAGAGTTCATGCCATCAACTGTTTATTTTTAGCTTTGCATTCTGGCTGAATGCACCTTTAGAAAAAAAGTATGAAACATAAAAACTCGCTATTGAAAGCAATACTGATGAGACAATATGAGGTACTTCGATGTCTGATTCAGTCATTCATTCATTTAGCCTGATGTCACAGATGCTAAATGCATGTTTTACGTTATGTGATTATAATACAACCTTTGCAACACATACGTCCATCTAAGAAGTGGTTATTGATTGATTTTTTATTATTATTATTATTAAAGGCTTTAACAGATCATATATATCAGGTATATCAGCTAGGCGACTGTTCCCACTAACAGTTGTGACTTCTACATCACAAATATGTTAACACTTCTTTGTAATTATTAAAACAACCTCAAGTAATACGGAGCTTGACCAAGAATTGTGCTCTTTTGTCAGGGGCAGAATGAGATTGTGGTAAATCCCTTCTTGTTTCCTTTTGTAATCCTGCCTCTGCTTCCCAACAGGGTGTTGGGGTCTTACCAGAGATGTGAACAAATTATTGTTGTAGCACACACACTTATCGCACTGCCTATCTACTGTCACAAAAAACCTGGGGATTACAGCCACCTGCAGTCTGACACTGACAGCTTTTGAAGAAGGGGGTGGTTGTTTCCTTTCTTTCTTTCAGCTAGTATACATGTATAAACGGTTTAAAAAAGCATGTTTACTATAACAAGGATGTGTCAGTTTTTATGTATAAGGGCGTGTTTCCTCTTTGATTTTCCTGAAATGTATCCAGGCAGCAGAAACTGATGAAGGGTTCACATGATCATAGAACAGAAGGATTACACATGTATCTGAACCTTGCAGGACATGAGACAAGAGCAGAGCCAAAGGATTACACAGGGATCACAGAAATGACCAAGACATGAAAAGAGAGGAGGGGTAGAATGTAAACTGAGAGGGATACGAAGCAATTGAATGATATAAAGCACTGGAAAAAATATGTTAAGAATAGCAGTTAAAAATGTGTTTTGTGATGTTCAGTCCTCAACTCCTTTCCTTGTTTGTGTTGTTGTTTTTTTATTTTTTTATTTTTAGTCTGAGTTGGGTAGAACCAGAACAAAGAGCCACAACACACATCTGTCCTCTCTACTCTGCATGC
>NW_018128026.1:390970-391221 GCF_001952655.1 Monopterus albus | reverse complement strand
TCTAACACACCTACACACACACCAAAAACAAGCAAATATGCAAGCCTACGTGTGCACGCAAAGCACACACGCACGCTAACACACAGGATCACATTCCTAGTGAAGATTGCTGTGTGCGCAAACATTAAGATGTTGTAATTTTTGGGATAATTAGTTGACCTGTCAGTTTTATGGCTGTACCTTGCTAGCACTGAGATTAGGCCTCAGAGACCTCCTGCTCTGCTGCACATGCAGCACTACCATTGTGTGTG
>NW_018128026.1:387057-390926 GCF_001952655.1 Monopterus albus | reverse complement strand
AATGCCACAGAGAGGGAATTACAATGCTGCTATTTAATTAGCAAAACCTCATTCAACTTCATCTCTTCTATCAGTGATTCTGAACTGCTATCACCATTAATGAGATAGAGATTTCCCTCAGTCGTAGCTTCTACTGTCTGCACATACAATGGCATTAAATCCATAGCTGTCATTTATATTCAAATACCCTCTGAGCTCACTATAATCATCATTTTTTCGAATAGTTATTTCAGGGTGACTGAGAAGTGCTTATAATGAATTTGAAATTTTGATCATTGTCTGATTAAAAAGATCAAAAACAACAACAAAACAATAATTCATTCCATCCACTTTCCACTGTTTACATGGGTCAGACTCTTCCCAGGAGGTCCTAAGGCATTCTCACAACAGCCAGATGGAAGGAGAATTTTAAGAAATGATAAGAAAATATGAATATAGAATTTAGAACATAAAATGTGACCGCACAGTAAGCAGATGAGGGTACAAAGGTCTTTGACTCTATAACTCCTCATGACAGTAATACTTTCTGATCACACAGCATGCTTATATACTGTTCTCACATACATTTATGCATAACATGCATGTGCTTGTAATAACAAGCGCAGCACATACATCTGCACTGACATCAACATGCTTTCTCCAAGGATCTGACAAAAGACTCAACAATTACCCAGCAAGCATAATACTCACTCAGGAAATGAACTTGGCAGCACATCAAAGTCTCAGGGTTATTTTCTTTTCATAAGTAATAGGAGCCGGCTGAAATGGGGAAAAGTAAAAGAAAGAAAGACACTTTCATTATTTTATTTAGCACATGGCTGCAGCTTGTGGACATCTTAAACACCATGTTTATTGGCTGTAGTCCATTAGCTCATACAGACTGTGAATAATTCATTTCCTAGCGCACACACACAAACACACACTCACACAAACGTGCATCTGCACTGAACTATTTTTCATGAGTTGAAACAGGAGAAGACAACTAATGTAATTATGTCCCACATAAACAGTAAATTCAGGAGAAATAAACCTGTTGTTTCCATACCCCCTGCTTTACATTCACCCATTTGGCAAGTAGCCTGCACGTAACACACACACACAAACACATACACGTCTGTACAGCTATCTATGTGAGAACACTTACAGACATAATACATTCCCCCAAACCTCTCCTCACACTGTATAACCATAAAGAACACACACACACACACACACACACACAAAGAGTGGCACTTCCTCATTCATCAAACTACAAAACTGATCTGATGTAGTGTAGTATTTGCAGGTTTGTGTCCAAGGGCAGAGACACACCAAACTGAGGTAAAAGAACTAACTGTAGTGTAGTATTTGCAGGTTTGTGTCTAAGGGCAGAGACACCCCAAACTGAGGTATAAGAACTAAAAGCAACATAGGATGACTGCTGAGTTGCCTCATGTTGCCTTTGTCTGGACCACTCAGTTTATAGCTGCTTCTAATCGAGAATATGTCTGATAACAAGTTGCAAATGACACTGTCGTTCTCTGCCCTTGGTCTTGTGGATGTGGACAAAGAAAAGGAGGTTGTGGAGGCAAAAAACAAGGAGAAACTGTAGTAAATATGTGAAATCATGGATATTACTGCTCAAGGGGCTTTCCCGAACCACCCTTGTGTCATGCAGTGATTCTCTAAGCTCATCCGACAATCAGAGTGGTCTCTCTCGCCAAGTAGGTCTGATGCCAATTCAACATGCTGACATTACACCTACTTAACACCATCATGTAACGAGGCATTCTGAGCATATTAGCATTCTGACCACCACTTAACTATCCCTTGTCCATGAGCAAAATGATGATAATGACAATTCCCTCTGTAGGGAAGAAAAAAAAATGCCTGACACAAAACTGCACAGTAAATTGAAAACAATACTCCTGAATAAATGTAAGGAAATGTTTACTATATATAGTGTATCACTCCCACTTACTACCTAAATAATGTCTCCTTGGTCTTATCAAAGTCATGTTGTGTTTAGATGATACGTAGCTTAAATCATCATCCATCTCCTGAGGAAACCAGTGACACTAGGTACCTCTCAGTGGTCCCTCGTCTTCCTCTGCCACAACCGACTTAGCTGAAGAAAGCCTTTGGGAAGAGGGAGCACACTTTTTACACTTCATTTTCCATAGTCAAAGTGCAAAAGCAGAAACTGTAAACACTTCAGACAGAGCAGGCTGAGGGGAAATATGAGCCACTAAGAATGTCTTTTTATCACTGAGAGTTCATTCATTTTTAGTTTAGTCTAGCCAGGAAGAAAATTGAAAATGCAATTCAGTATTATTAAAAAAGATAACAGGAATCTCAATTTAGAAGAGGGTTTTTTTCTGAAGTTTACTTTGTGCTGTTCAGTTCATATCCTTCTACAATGAATCAACCATGCATTTTGTGTTTTTGAGTTAATGAGAGAAATCAATTCAAGATGAGCCAGAACTCTTTAAAGAATTGAATATAAAGAAAAGAATACAAGACTGAAAGAAAAGTATTTAATTTTTTATCCAATTTGTGACTGTTTGCTGTACCAAACATCACTGTTTGATATACAAATGTGTAATCTTGATGAGGACAATTTAAAGACTGTGATAGTGTAATATTTTATAATGCATTTACATTGACACATTTTGTGACACTACTTCTTTCTGGGCAAGATCAAATTAACAGTAACTGACTCACACTTTATCAAAAATGTGCCAGAAAACTGGGTGACAAATCAACACCAATAATCAGACTCATCACAGCAACCTTGTACACTTCCCTGACTGACCTGACGACCTCTGTGAAACAGGCGGCATCTAGCGGACATGCCGCTGGTTTGAGACTACCGCCTGAAGTATTACCTTATCCAACACACACACACAAACACACACACAGCTCATAGTGAAGTCACTTCTGGCCCAGGAGTGAGGTGAAAATAGCATTTTCTTCTCATCTGAGGCTTCATTCAAGGTTAGCCAAGTGAGAAAGAGCTTACCACACAGTGTAATAGCACAGCCTCACAGTTATGTGTCTCTCACAAGGATGGAATATTGACTCCTCTAGCTCTCTTTATTTTGCTGGGGAGTCTTGATGGCATACAGTGGGGGATCCCTGTTGTCTGAAGTACTATGTGTTCAGCTTGTGTGTGAAGTGCTGGTGTAGTGCAATAATTAAATAAATTCCTTGTGGGATGCAGACAGCCACTTGGCCAGCAGATTCTGAAAACGTCAGAAGGGGGTGGATCACTTTGCTTGTTTCAGAAATGTATTTTTCATAACCACAGAATGAGTTCTAGACAAATTGTACCGCTGATGTGTCAGCAATGTGCCTTGTTTACAAAAACAGTTTATGAGAACCAGGTTCAAAGCTGCAGCTCCTTAATCAAAGT
The DNA here is from genome assembly GCF_001952655.1 of Monopterus albus. NCBI lineage: Eukaryota > Metazoa > Chordata > Actinopteri > Synbranchiformes > Synbranchidae > Monopterus > Monopterus albus. The sequence goes on along the minus strand of NW_018128026.1, from coordinate 387,532 downwards.
TATCAAAATCCAGGTAGTCTGAAAAGATTACGTTTCTGAATCTCTGAGGTAGAGTAAATATCATGACTCAGAAACCCAGGCTTTTAAAATCTATATTTGTTAAGGAAGGATGTAAGAAAATAGGGTGAAAGCCTCATAGAAAGGTTATGAACCTCTGCGGTCGATTCAAAGATATAAAAGTGTGAGTAACATAGTTTTGTGTTTCCTTCTGGGAAAGCTGATGCTCTGCGTCCTTTGAGGAACATGTGAAATCACACAAGTGTGCAGCAATTACTGCAATTATGTATTGCAAGGGTTTTATTTGTGCAGTTTAGCAGTTCAGTAATAAGGTAAGATGTACAGTAGATACTTCAGTTCGTTAGGACCCAAGTTAATAAAGGCCCTCAGCTTGAAGCAACTGTGTATATGTTGTCAGTATTGTACTGTAGGTTGTGAGATTCTAGTGAGACTCCGTGCAGGACCTGTAATTACAGTA